>NC_057716.1:52949430-52983263 GCF_004010195.1 Chiloscyllium plagiosum | reverse complement strand
GCTTTCCTGTATACCTTTGTGGTGAATTCTCCATTCGGTGTTCTCTGTACCCTCACGTCTAGGAATGGGAGTTGGTTATCCTTTTCTTCTTCTCTCGTGAATCGGATTCCTGTTAGTGTGGCGTTGATGATCCGGTGTGTTTTCTCTATTTCTGTGTCTTTAATGATTACAAAGGTGTCATCAACATATCTGACCCAGAGTTTGGGTTGAATTTGTGTAAATAAATAAAAGCAAGTCTCCCCCTTGCTAACATGTAAACTGCAAAATTTAATTCAATATTGAAGTTACCATTGTTCCTAATAGTTTCTCGAAATTTCTGCATCACCAACATTAAAACAACTGGGCGTGGACTCATCTTTACACACTGTTTTGAACATGGATATGATACTAAGTTCTCTAAGCTGCTGCACCAACACTGAGACTATTGAAGACTGAGAAATTATGGCCAGTGCCATAATACTATAATTCCTACTCTCACTTCTCTAAATATCCTTGGATGTATCTCATCTTCTGATGCTTTATACTTTTCACATATAGATTGCTGATCCACAATCTCCTCTTCGCCAACTATAAATCCATCTATATCTGATTTTCCTCCTCTTTCACCATGCCATTTGTTGCATTACAATTGTAAAGTATTAATTTAATACCTCAACTGTGCTCCTTGCTGCCACAATTAATGTCACTTCTTTATCCAAAAAGAGAGACTGAAAGCAGGAAACTACAGGCCAGTTAGGTCACATTTGTCATAGGGAAAATATTAGAAGCCATTAGTAAAGATGATATAGCAGGTCACTTAGGAAAAAAAAATTAAGGAAGTCATGCAGTTAACATGGTGTTGTGATATGGAAATCATGTTCAAATATTTTATTGAAGTTTTTTTTTTGAAGAAGTAATATGTGCAGATGATAAAGGGGAATTTGTAAATGTATTATCCTTAAATTTCCAGGAGTCATTTGGTAAAGTGTAGGGTCTAATATATAGGCATGGACAGAAGATTGGCTAGCTAACAGGAAACAGAAACATAATGGGTCATTTTCTACTCAGCAAAAATGCAATGAGAAGTGTGCCATAGGAATAAATGCTAAGGTCTCAACTGTTTGTAACTTAGGAAAATGTCTTGGATGGAGGATTCAAAATTGTGGTTACTAAATTTCCTGATGACAGAAAGATAGGCAACAAACAAAGTTGTAAAAAAGATATGAAGGCTACAAAAGGTTACAGAATGAGTAGGTTAAGATTTGGCAAAAGAAACACAATATGGGAAAATGGGTAATTGTCCATTTTGGCACAAAAGAAACAACATTAGCCATTTTCCAGTCCTCTGGGACCCTCCCTTATTCCTGAAAGATCACCACCGCCTCAACAATCTCCTCAGTTGTCTCCTTCAGAACTCTGGGGTGCAGTCCATCTGGTCTGGGTGATTTATAGACCTGCAGACCTTTCAGCTTCTCTAGCACCTTCTCCTTAGTGACGACCTTAGTGCATTCACCTCTTCCCTGTGACTCTCTTGAAGTTCTGATATGCTGCTGGTGTCTTCCACTATGAAAACAGATGCAAAGTACCTATTGAGTTCCTCTGCCAATTCTTTGTTCCCCATTACTACTTTTCCAGCCTCATTTTCCAGTGGTCCAATGTCCACTTCTGCCTCTCTCTTACCTTTTATCTATCTACAAAAACTCTTGCAATCTTCTTTTATATTACTAGCGAGCTTACCCTAATATTTCTTCTTTTCCCCCCGTTTGCTCTTTTAGTTATCCTCTGCTCATTTTTAAAGGCTTCCCAATAATCATCCCCACACAGTGTGCCTTTTCTTTTGCTTTTATGCTGTCTCTGACATCCCTGCTCAACCTTAATTACCTCTTCTTTCTTAGGCTGAATTTCTGCAGTGCCTCCCCAATTATCCTCAGCAATTCCTGCCATTGCTGCTTCATCATCTTATCTGCCATGCTTCCTTTCCAATCAACACTGGCCAGCTACTCCCTCATGTCTTTGCAGTTACCTTAACTCAATTCTAATACTGTTGCATCTTATTCAAGCTTCTCCCCATCAAACTGCATTATGTCATATTACAGTCACTTCCCCCTTGGGGTTCCTCCAATTCCCTAACCAAGTCTTCCTTATTACACATCACCCAATCCAGAATTGCCTGATTTTTAGTGAACTCTACCATAAATTGCTCCCCCCTAAAAACTCATAGACATTTCATGAATTTCTGTTCTTGAGATCCACTACCAACTTAATTTTCGCAGTCCTGCATATTGAAGACCCCAACATTATTGTAATAGAAAGGGCATGTATTAAAGGCACTATTTTGACTATTGCTAGGTGGCCTTTACACAACTTTGTGCTTTCTTAACTCTACCCAAACAAATTTTATGCCTTCTGACTCTATATCACTTCTTGCTGTTGATTTGATTTCATTTCTTACTAATAAGGCAATCCTGCTCTTCTGCCAATCTGCCTGTCCTTTCGATATGTGTATTCTTGGATATTTAGTTTCCAGCCCTGAGGTTCTTGCAGACATGTCTTAGTGATATGCATAACATCCTGGCAATTTCAATTCGCACTGCAAGTTAATTTATCTTATTTCATACACTGTATGCATTTAATTACAAGAGTCTTAGTTTTGTGTTAACTGCCTCCTTCTCACAGTTATCCCTTTTGTGCTTTATTTGATTTTGATTTATTATTGTCACATGTACTGAGATTCAGTGAAAAGTATTGTTTTGCATGCTATACAAGCAGATCGTATTGGTTGGTTGGACGGTCAATTTGTGAAACAGTGTGATACTAACAACATGAGTTCAATCACCACACTGGCTGAAGTCACCATAAAGGAGCCTCCTTCTCCGCCTCTTCCCCTAGCCTGAGATTTGGTGGCCCTCAGGTTAAGTCACCACCAGTTGTCTATCTCCAATGAGAGAGCAGCCCTATGGTCTGGTAAGACTATGGCGACTCACACTATATATAAGTGCATCAGGGTATTAACTCAGAATACAGAATAGCGTTGCAGCTACAGAGAAGATGCTGTAGCTTAAGTTAGATTCCTGACCCTTTCCGTACTCTCTGTCCTACTACTTGTTTCATAACATCTGCTGAGCCCTTCACCCCTTTCACTTTTTCCATAATTTTTCATGCAACTAAAGCCCTGTCCCCAAATATTTAGTCCAAATATTTAGGGCGGTACGGTGGCACAGTGGTTAGCACTGCTGCCTCACAGCGCCAGAGACCTGGGTTCAATTCCGCCTCAGGCGACTGACTGTGTGGAGTTTGCACGTTCTCCCTGTGTCTGCGTGGGTTTTCTCCGGGTGCTCCGGTTTCCTCCCACCATCCAAAGATGTGCAGGGTCAGGTGAATTGGCCATACTAAATTGCCCGTAGTGTTAGGTAAGGGGTAAATGTAGGGGTATGGGTGGGTTTCGCTTCGGCGGGTCGGTGTGGACTTGTTGGGCCGAAGGGCCTGTTTCCACACTGTAATCTAATCTAAATCTAAATCTAAAACCTTATCCAGAACCCTTGTGCGATTTGTCAGGACTCTCATCCCAACATGATTCAGGTGGAGGAGCCTGTCCCATCAGAACAACTCCCTCCTTCCCCAAATTGCAAGATATAGGACAATTTTAGACTAGAGAAGGTGGCTAAAACAGAGGAATGTCTGTGCATGTATGCATTAGAGTTAGTGGTATAAGTGTGGTGATACAGGGCCTACCAGTGGTGAGTAGGTATAATTGCAGGACAAGTTAACATTTATTCTGAAAAGTATATAAGTTAAGAATTTATAATGGAAAAACGTTCGCCTAAATGTGATAAAATGTAACTGGAAGAAATTTCTTTATAAACAAAATGCAAGCTTTTAAAATTCATTCTATTCTAGATTTTGTGAAAACATTCTTGTAGGCATACAGTGGGAAGTATGTAATAGTGAATATGAATCACCTTTCTCTGATAACAGAAAATCTGGAGCTGGTAAGCTGAGTAAAACAGATTAGGGAAATACAAATGTGGCAAATACAGTTCAACATAAACAAGGAGTCTATTTTGACAGAAGAAATATGGATATACCTTAAATTATATCAGTCTCAAGAGAATGGACAAAGTTCAAAATGGCACGACACCAGGTTATGGTCCAACGGGTTTATTTGAAAGTACAAGCTTTCGGAGTGCTGCTCCTTTGTCAGGTAACTAATGGGCTACATCAATAGAATTGAGGAAAAGAAAACTACTACAGCAAATACCACATTACTTAGATGCAGAATTGCAAATAGAAAAAAGATCAATGGTTGCCTTTTCTAAGTCTTCAGCATTGAACAAAGTAAATAAGAAAGCATGATAAATCCATATAAAATAATGGTTAAGCTAAATTTAGAGTATACTGCAAATTTGGGAATCTTAGTTTTAATACACTTTCCATATAATGAATCCATGAATTCATTACATTTTCACTAAGAAGCTTAGTGTACTTGGAGAGTTAGTTGATTGTTTGCATGAAGTTTAATGGATGATTAAAATCAAATTTTTAAAAAGTCTTTAAAAAGGTTCCAAGGGTAAATTATGAAAGGTTATTTCCACAGATGGGTAAACTAACGAGAGGTGTTAATCAGGATGTGTACATTACAGATGATGAACTGATAAATGTTTTTCATACAGGGTTATGGGAATATTATGTTTGCTAGTCCCTACTAATTATTCACCCCCACCCATTTGCATCTGCTCAGAAATCAGGAGAGGATGGGTAGTAGAGGTCAGTCCTGTTTATTGATCACGTTTTCCCTAATTCTGATTGGAACACTGGCTCAAATTTCCAAAGTATGTGGAAGTTTTCAATGAATCAAAATTTCCTTCAAAACAAAGACAAAACTGAAGCAATATCTGGCTTCCATCAAGCTCATATCATTTTTATATTTTTCAATTCATTAATGGGCATTGCTGACATTTATTATGTAATCATAATTGTCTTTGAGAAAATGTTCACAAGCTCCCTTCCTGAACTGTTGCAGTCTATTTAGTGTAGATGCTGCTAGGGAGGGAGTTCCAGGATTTTGATTCTGTGTCACTGAAAGAATAGCAATACATTTCCAAGCTAGAATAGTGAAGGCTTGAAAGATAACCTGCAGGTGGTGTTGGCCAGGTACCTGTTGTCCTTGACTGTAATTCTAGTGGTCATCAGTTTGGAAGGTGCTGTCTAAGGAGCCTTGGTGAATTTCTGCAATGCATCTTGTAGGTGATACACACCTGTTGTTCTGCATCAGAGGTGGAGCGAATGAGTATTTGTGGATGTGATGCTAAGGTGGCTTTCGTCTGGACGTTTCAAGTTTCTCGAGTGCCTTTAGAATTGCACTCATCCAGACAAGTGAAGAGTATTCCAACACATTCCTGACATGTGCCATGTAGATGGTGAACAAGCTTTGAATTACTTCAACGTCTCAGATTGTATTTTAAGCAAAGTGCAATAATTTGAAGTCTTAGTGTAGTGTATAACTTGGAATCCAACCTTCTACTGTTTGTTCTGACATAAAGGCTGTCTCCTTCCCCAATCAAAATATTGCCTGCATCTACTTCCACTATTCCTCCACTGCTAGGATACCATTATACATGTATTTTTTTTCCTGCTTCTCTGATGTTCTTTTGCCTCCTCTCATCCACAAATTCCACTACATTCAGATACTGCTAATTACGTCTTTTCCAGCTTGAACCTCCACACATCCATCACCCCAGTTTTTGCCAGGACCTTTATTACTTCCACAGACTTTCCTACTCTAAGCTTCAGTTGTATGTTTCTTTTCAGCTCCTCTATATTCTGACAACAGTCTGCCCTTCTGGTAGTATTCTTTCAACTTCAGTTTAAGTCAACAGTTCCGAGCCTTCTGGAACTTTTTTCTTAAATCCTATTCCTTCAATCTTCAAAAGTTTCATTTAAAATTAGATTACTTACAGTGTGGAAACAGGCCCTTCGGCCCAACAAGTCCACACCGACCCGCCGAAGTGCACCCACCAAGACCCCTACATTTACCTCTTCACCTAACACTACGGGCAATTTAGCATGGCCAATTCACCTAACCTGCACATTTTTGGACTGTGGGAGGAAACCGGAGCACCCGGAGGAAACTCATGCAGACATGGGGAGAATGTGTAAACTCCACACAGTCTGGCGCTGTGAGGCAGCAGTGCTAACTACTGTACCACCCATGTTCCAATAATGTTGAAAAATCTTACACCTGTTCTTTCTGTTGGCTCGGTGTCCATTTGTTGTTCTGTCTATTAATTGCCTGAAGATAACTTTCTGGTAACAAGTGTGGTTTTGAAATGCTGCTATCTCTGCTCTTTACAGAGTTAGATTATGTAAATAACTATTAAGGCTCATAGGAATGAAAAAGTGTACTCAGGCTGTATATCCATTACTCTTAACACTCGCATGCTCCTTCAACGGTGGTGTGATTTATATTTATTTTAATAATTTTTACTTTTGGATTTAGATTTTTGGATTTTGAACTAGTACAATATGGGTTCCACATTAGGGTTCAGTTTTAAAAGTCAGAAATTTGTCTTGGGTTTGGGGAAATAATGTTTTTTTAGATTTTGTTTTGTATAAATCTATTGCTTATAAGAAAAGGAGAAGGTAGTTTAGAACTGTTAAAAATAGGTTAACCTAGCATTGTAGTAAAAGGTCCAGACCAGACATAAATGGTTAAAATCCTGAAGGGATTATTTGAGGCTAAGAAAGTTTAAACTTGATTGTATGAAGGTTCCAGGAAGAAATTATCAAATTCTCGAGAGATAGTTATAGAGGTGGGAGGTGAAGCTACCAAAAGCTTAATTTAAGTTCTATTGGGGTGATACAGAAGGGAATTCTCTCTGGTGTGAATACTGTAAATGCGTATATTTAGGATTAAGAAGATTATATTTTTATTACATGCTTCAAAATGTTTAAATGCAATGTGTAAATAGTTAGGCTTATTCTGTTTTATTTTAATTTATTTTCTGTTTTATTGTTAAACCTAAAATCTGAAGCAGTATAGGATTATATTTTGTTGAGATGCCACATCACAAAAACGACAAAATATTATCTAACAAGCTTTGTCTAGTAATAGTATCAGTTGGAATCACAAATGATTCACCATTCCATGGTTTTAACCTTCCATTACCTGAACCAGAAGTGCATTGTATAATTCTGCTTCCAACAAAATCCTTAGAACAAATTTAGGTGAACTCCCAAGCCACAGAGATCTAAAATTAGTGCTTTGTATCAGTTTTTATTCCAGAAGATAAATAAGTTGCCAGTTAATACAAATGTACGTTTGTCACTACGTTTGTATGAAAAATATCTGCACATAATCATCAGATAAAAAAAAGTCAAATTGGATAAGTGCCAAATGAGATCTCAATTATATATTGAACATTTGCTACAATCATGGATATAATAATTCCAGGATTGAGGGAAGCTAATGATATAGGAATATTCAGAATGGGTAACAAGGCAGAGCTGAAGCTACAGACCCTTTCATTTTAATATACGTAGTTACTAAAGGGAATATTAGCAAGGATCTATCTAATCACCTTGCTAGAGAATTTGTTATTTGAACTATCTTCTTCTAGAAGCCATGTTGAGAGTTCTATCTAACCAACATGTTCAGATTTTTTAAAGTTGGTACTAGGTTGGTGGACAAAGGTTAAAATCCACATGACACGCATTTTGTATCAAGAAAATGATTACATGATCAGATTTAAGATAATCCTGTGATGTTGCAGGGTAAATAATAATTGAACAAACAATTGGTTGCATTCTTCTTAGATACAAAGGTAGCTCTTGATAGGAGGTTTCATTTCAGGCACAGACTATTGTGGATCAGCATTATCTTCATAAGTCTACACGTCAGAATTTACATTTGATGAATGGCGTCAGTAAAACATAACAAATACATCCAAATTTTAAATAAGGCCCACATCTAGCACATTTAGAAGCACAGGAGCAGGAGTTACCAACCCTCCCCCCCCCCCCCCCCCACCTTACTATTTCCAAAGACTTATCTATTACAAACCCATCAACTCCCACATACCTTTATACACTTCTTCACACCCTATATCATGCAAGAATTCCATTCTATTCTCTCAGTTTTTCTACTCCATTGCATTTGTTCCAATGATACCACCTTCCTTTGATATGTCCTCTTTTTCCCTCAGCTGACAATTCCCCACCACTGTGGTTGACAGGACCCTCAGCCATGTCTGATTCATTACACACACTCTATCATCATCTCTTCCTCTCATAAAAATGGTGTGTTCCACTTGTCATCACTCTGTATCCTACCAGCCTCCACATTCAAAGGTTCATTCTCCACAATTTCCACGACCTCCAGGTTACCAACAAACACATCTTCCCTGCTTCTCCACTATCAACATTCTGCAGGACTGTTCCATCCTCGACACACTGGTTCACTCCTCCATCACTCCTAACAGTACCTCACCCATCAATGCACCTTCCCATGCAATTGCACAAGATGTCACACTTGCCCTTTCACCTTCTCACTGTCCAACGTCCCAGTCTCACATTCTAGGTGAAGCAGTAGTTTAATTGTATTTCTTTCAATCATATCTACTGTACTGCTGCTCACATGGTCTCGTTTACAGTGGCAAAACCAACCGCAGACTGGGTGACCACTTTGTAGAACACATCCGCTCTAAGAATGACTCCAATCTTCCAGTTGATTGACATGTCAATAAACCATCTTGCTCCCATGCTGTCCTGGGCTTGTTACAATGCAATGAAGTGGGTTGGACATGGTCTATATGGAGTAAGGAGTAAGAGGTTAAACAAGGTTCTGCAAGTAGATTGGCTAGCAAGGTTAGTTCATATGGAATACAGAGAGACTAGCCATTTAGATACATAACTGGCTCTTAGGAAGGAGACAGAGAGTGGTTGCATTTCAATTTGGAGGCCTGTGACCAGCGATATGCCACATGGATCGGTTCTGAGTCCAGTGCTTTTCATCATTTTTATAAATGATTTGGATGTGAATATAGGAGGAATGGTTAATAAGTTTGCAGATGACACCAAAATTGAAACAGCGAAAAAGATTACCACCGAATACAATGGCACCTTGATCAGATGTAAGGAGTGGCAGATAAGAGTTTAATTTAGAAAAATGAGATGTGCTGCTTTTTGGTACGGCAAATCAGGGCAGAAGTTATGCACTTAATGGTAAGGTCTGGGGAGTGTTGCCAAAACAAGGAGACCTTGGACTGCAGGTTCATAGTTCCTTGCAAGTAAACAGGGTAGTGAAGGCAGCGTTTGGTACACTTGCCTTTGATACTCAGTGTGCTGACCAATTAAGTTGGGAGGTCATGTGGCTGTACAGGACATTAGTTAGGCAAATTTTGGAATACTGCATTTATTTCTGGTTTCCCTGCCACAGGAAAGATGTTGTGAAACTTGTCAGGGTTCAGGAAAGATTTACAAGGATGTACAAGGGTTGGAGGGTTGAGCTATTGGGAGAGACTGAGGCTATTTCCTTGGAGTACTGGAGGCTGAGGGGTGACCTTATAGAAGTTTATAAGGTCATGACTCTGGGGCAGTTTCAGCAGATTGGAAAACAGCAGATGTGATGCCACTGTTTAAAAAGGGAGTTAGACAAAAGATGGGAATTATAGACCAGTTAGCTTAACTTCTGTAGTGGAGAAAATGCTGGAATCTATTATCAAAAAAGAAATAGCAAGGCACCTAGATAGAAATTGTCCTATTAGGCAGAGGCAGCATGGATTCATGAAGGGCAGGTCATGCTTGACTAATGTTTTGGAATTCTATGAAGACATTACGAACACAGTGGACAACGGGGACCCCGTAGATGTGATGTATCTAGATTTCCAAAAGGCATTCAACAAGGTGCTGTACAAAACACTGCTGCATAAGGTAAAGATGCAAGGTATTACAGGCAGTGTATTAGCATGAATAGAGGATTGGTTAATCAACAGGAAGCAAAGAGTGGGAATAAATTAGTGTTATTTTGGTTGGCAGTAACTAGTTGTGTGCCTCAGGGATCAGTGTTGGGACCGCAATTATTCACAATTTACATAGATTATTTGAAGTTGCGGACCACGTGTAGTGTGTCATAGTTTGTGGATGACACTAAGGAAGTGGTAGAGCAAAGTGTGCAGAGGATTGTGAAACTTTGCAAAGGGACATAGATAGTTTAAGTGAGTGGGCAAAGGTCTTGTAGGTGGTGGAGTACAATGTTAATAAATGTGAAATTGTCCATTTCGGTAAGAATAATAGTAAAATGGTCTATTACTTGAATGGTAAGAAGTTGCAGCATGCTGCTATGCAGAGGGACCTGGGTGTCATTGTGCATGAATCACAGAAGGTTGGCCTGCAGGTGCAACAGCTAATTAAGAAGGCACATAGAATTTTGTTCTTCATTGCTAAAGGGATTGAGTTTAAAAGCAGGGAGGTTATGTTGCAGCTGTATAGGGTGCTGGTGAGGCCACACCTGGAGTACCATGTGCAGTTTTGGTCTCCTTACTCGAGAAAGGATGTACTGGCACTGGAGGGGATGCAGAGGAGTTTCAGTAGGTTGATTCTGGAGTTGAGGGGGTTGGCTTATGAGAAGAGACTGAGTAGACTGGGATTGTATTCACTGGAATTTTGAAGAATGAGTGGGGATCTTAGAAACATATAAAATTATGAAGAAATGGATAAGATACAAGAGCATATTTCCACTGCCAGGTGAAACTAGGACAAGAAGGCATAGCCTCAAAATTGGGGGAGCAGATTTAGGACTGACATGAGAAGGAACTTCTTCAAACAGAGGGTTGTGAATCTATGTAATTCCCTACCCAGTGAAGTAGTTGAGGCTTCCTCAGTAAATGTTTTTAAAGCTAAGATAGATAACTTTTTGAATAGGAACAGAATTAAGGTTTATGGTGAGAGGGTGGTTAAGTGGAGCTGAGACATGAAAAGATCAGCCATGATCTTGTTGAATGACTGAGCAGGCTCAGGCTTGAAGGGCCAGGTGGCCAACTCCTACTCTTGCTCTTCGTTCTTATGAGGGGCATGGATAGGCTCATTAGTCAAGGTCCTTTCCCCAGGGTAGGGGAGTCTAAAACTACAGGTTTAAAGATGAGATAGGAAAGATTTAAAATGACATAAGCAGCACCTTTTTCATGCAGAGGGTGGTGTGTGAATGGAAATTAACTGCCAGAGGAAGTGGTGGAGGCTGATACAATTACAACATTTAAAAGGCATCTGGAATGGTATGTGTATAGGAAAAGTTGACAGATATGGGCCAAATGCTGGCAAATAGGACTAGATTAATTTAGGATATCAAGTCTGCATGGAAGAGTTGAACCGAAGGGTGTGTTTCCATGCTGTACATCTCTATGACTCTCAGTGCAACTAAAAATGGATGAAGAACACCTCATTTTCTATCTAGGCACATTATAGCGCCTCAGACTTAACATGGTTGAACATAATCTCTGTCCTCAATTTTGATAACTACAACCTCCCCACCATTGTCTTATTTGCATTTTGTTGGGTTTGCTGTTCTCAGAGCAAGAGGAATCGCAGTAGGTTAAGATCTTCTAGAAGAAAGTGGGGACTGCAGCTGCTGGAGATCAGAGCTGAAAATGTGTTGCTGGAAAAGCGCAGCAGGTCAGGCAGCATCCAAGGAGCAGGAGAATCGACGTTTCGGGCATGAGCCCTTCTTCAGGAATGAGGAAAGTGTGCCAAGCAGGCTAAGATAAAAGGTAAGGAGGAGGGACTTGGGGGAGGGGCATTGGAAATGCGAGAGGTGGAAGGAGGTTAAGGTGAGGGTGATAGGCCGGAGTGAGGGTGGGGCGGAGAGGTCAGGAAGAAGATTGCAGGTTAGGAAGGCGGTGCTGAGTTCGAGGGAAATTAGGAAACTGGGGAAATCTGAGTTCATCCCTTGTGGTTGGACATTTTGTGTGGCTCCACACAAAGGCCACTTTCTGATCTTTGAGGGGCCCTATTCTTTCCCTAGTTACCCTTTTGTCCTTAATATATTTGTAAAAACCCTTTGGATTCTCCTTAATTCTATTTGCCAAAGCTATCTCATGTCCCCATTCTGCCCTCCTGATTTCCCTCTTAAATGATGTGTGTGGAGGTGCAGGTGAATTTGTGGCAGATATGGAAGGATCCCTTGGGGCCTTGGAGGCAAGTAAGGGGGAGGTGTGGGCGCAAGTTTTGCATTTCTTGCAGTTGCAGGGGAAGGTGCCAGGAGTGGAAGTTGGGTTGGTGGGGGTGTGGACCTGACGAGGGAGTCACTGAGGGAGTAGTCTTTTTGGAATGCTGATAGGGAAGGGGAGAAGCCATTTTCTCATTTCCACAGCTATCATTTACACCCATTTTACATCTCTGTCATGTACAACCATTAGCACTCCCTTTGTCTTTTGCTTTGGACACCCTTGTCACCTCTTCCACGCATTCCTCTTGCCCTTCTGTCCCCATAAAAACCACAATATTCCAGACCCTTTCAGTTCTAAAGAAATCATATCAGACTTGAAACATTAACTCCATTTCTCTCTCTACAAATGCCTGAGATTTTCTGTTCTTATTCCAGGTTCCAGCAGCTGCAGTATTTTGTTTTGACTTGACATCAGGGAGATTTGGCTGAATCATTTGAAATAATTATAGGATTAGACAAAGCAATTAAGATACTGATGCCTAGAGAGAAATATACAATATATACATATGGAGGTAGAGTAAGATGGATAAAGAGAGAGAATGACGGAACATATATTAGCTATGCAAACACAGAACAAGGGTATATGTGGGGAGGTTTTACTTTCATCTCCCTCAAAGGACAATGACTTTTGCAAACTGTTCAGCTCATCTATTAAGATTCAAAAAGGAACTGAGATGAGCTCACAAATTAAACAAATATCAAAGCATAAAAATGATGGGGAAGATTGGGTGATGTACCTCAGGGCTATAATCTTAACCTGGAAATTGTTTTGATCGCTTTCAGTAGTCACATAAATTACCAGATTTGATGTTTTAAAATTAGTTTTTATTGTTTGTAATTTAGATTACATTACAGTGTGGAAACAGGCCCTTCGGCCCAACAAGTCCACACCGACCCGCTAAAGCGCAACCCACCCATACCCCTACATTTACCCCTTACCTAACACTATGGGCAATTTAGCATGGCCAATTCACCTGACCTGCACATCTTTGGACTATGGGAGGAAATCGGTGCACCCGGAGGAAACCCATGCAGACACGGGGAGAACATGCAAACTCCACACAGTCAGTCGCCTGAGGCAGGAATTGAACCCGGGTCTCCGGCACTGTGAGGCAGCAGTGCTAACCACTGTACAATCTCCTGTACAGAATTGCTGCTGGTGGATGAGAAGCATTGGGAGTCAAGATGCATGACTATACAACAACAAACTAGCTCCAAAATGGTGGTTAGGATCAACTTTGGCTTTATCTCCATTAGAACCTGGATTAAGGCTGCCCAGATTTATAAGGCATAGGACTTTAAGCTAGGATTCAGGAAAATAGCATCTTGTTGATTTCAGCTGCATCTGGACTTGTGCCTTAAAGAAGGTGGAAAGCTTGAGTGGAATATTGTTGAACTATTGGAGGTCTCATCAAATCAACTGAAAAGTCAGCAAGAGGCCTGAATCAGGATCAAGAGTAGGCCAACTTGGCCCTTTGAGCCTGCTCTGACATTCAATATGATCATGGCTGATCTGATTTTGATTTCAATTCTACATTCCTGAATATACTAATAATCTTTTATACCCAAGGTAATCAATAAGCTACCTACTGCTGCCTTAAAAATATTTAAATATTCTGCATTGTCTTTTAAAGAGAACAATTCCAAACACTCTTAACTCTCAGAGAAAAAAATGTTTTCCCATTTGTTTTAAACCAAATTTTTTAACCTTAGTTTTAATCTGCCTCTTCCAGGGCAGGCCAGCTGAATCACATGCTTCTTGGGGAAGTGACTAAGGTCTGTAAACACATGGAGTCAAAAACAAATCTGTACAAAATGTAATTTCCTCTTAAAGAGACCTGATCTTTATAATTCATGAAGTGCAAGTACAAATTGAAAGAATTTCACCCAAATGAAGTTTCATTTGGTTCTAGACTGAAAACAAACTAGTAAAGAAGCACCAGAGTCTATTTTCTGAAATTAAAATCTAACAAGAGAAAAAGAAATCCGTGATTAAAAAACAAGAAAAAAAACTTACCTAAATATAAAATTCAGTGCACAGTATTAAAAATAATGTTCAATTAAATCTAATCATATCATGTTAAAAAATCGAAGAACATACAATCTACAGATAAAAGTCACTTATCATTGAATATTTTGAGATCGATTTATCTCAAGGTCCACCTGCAAGCTCTTTTGTAGTCTTGCAATGTTGGCATCTAGGGCTGCTAAACTATTCTTGAAGTCTTGTTCGTCACGAGAATTAAATGAAGAAATAGATGACATACTCCAACCTGATTTTACAGATTTATAATCAATACTAGACAAACTTGAATCTACTGCTGAAAACTTGTCTTTATACAATACTGTCCTGTTTCTCTGATCTGGATGAGGCGTACATGAATTTAAATTAGATTTTGGAAGATCTGTAATATTGTGTGGAGAATCAATACTATTTAGGTCTAAATGTGTCAACTGAATCTGCTTATTTCCTGCCTCTGCCATTCTTGATGTACAGTTGTTTACCAGGGTCTTCTCCTTTAAGTTGTGAGTAACAGGTATTTCTTCTGGAAAAGGCTTTTCTGGTTTTTGTAAATCATCCAGGATACATGGCACTACTTCCATTCCATTACATGAACTTCCACTGTCATAGTACAACTTCTTTGATCCACTGTTCAAATGTAATGGTATACAATTCCTCCTTTCAACTGATTCATTTTCTTGCTTGGTGGCATTGCCAGCTAGTGGAATGTATGTGGTTTCATCCAGCGTAGAGTCCCCACTTCCTCTACTAATATGGCATTCAGTCTGTGCACTGAACCTGCAAAAGCTTGTGGGTGAAGACTTTGCTGACAGGACATTATTTTGGCATGTTCCTGTGGTTGCAGATATTAAGTAAGGGGGATCTCGCATGGTCAAAGGTTCAGATTCAGGAACTTTATCAGATGATAAAGCTCGAGTGTTGTATTCAGCATTATTATCCAGATTTTTAAGATAAGCTGTTACAGAACTCAAACCTGGAACATCCTCTAGTTGTTTCTCATATTCATGTAGAAGGTTTCTGGTGAGTCTGGATGTGGGTTTGGTTTTCATGCAATCTATGCTAAGGTCTGAAAGGAGTCTTGCCATGCTGCCTTGCAGTTTTCTGTAAAAACAAATCAGCAATATAGTCAGTTGATGAAAATACTAAACATTTCTTAACAAATACAAAGCTAACACACTATTAGTAGTGCAGGTAGCACAAAAAGATTGCCAGGTCTGTAATTTAAATGTGACTGAATGAAACATAAAGGTTTTGAAAGAGGAATCCCTTTCACGTTCTTGACAATGAATCACAGACAGAAATTAAGATAAAGTAAATATGAATTCCTGGTTTATTAGCCATTCTTGGCTTCTTGATCGAGTATTATTTGGGCTATGTAATAGAAGAAAAAGGAGGAAATAGTAAGGATCTCACAGTCAAGACTATGAACAAGGCTACAGCAGAATAAGACGAAGGACAAATGAGTGACTGATTATACTACTGGAAATTTGGTTCCAAGTGGCAACTTGGTGCAAAGGCTGACAGAAGTGCTTTAACTAAGGTTTACTGCAAGAAGCAAACTCTCCAGAGTAAGAGGTGAGTGGGAGAGGATAAAAGGTGTAGATTAGCAGGTCGACCTGCATTGAGATCAACAGTGGAGTGATACTACAAATCACAGTACATTGGTGAATACATCTAGTTTTTAAAAGTAAGATCTTTAGGTTTCCTATGTTTTTCTTCTTTTCTGACAAAGAACTGTCAAATTATTAGTCTGAATTTTCTTTTTAGCTAATAAAAACAAACTATCGTTACAATTCACCTTAAAGAGCAGGGAATCCTAAATAATTAAGTTAAATCAAAATGGTAATGATGGCATGACAGGTGGTATGCTGGATACCAATGTGATCCAGAGTGAACACATCTATAGTAAATGTTCATAGCTCAAGAAACTTTGGATCTGAATTGAGGAGCTGAAGTCTGAACTGCAGACATTACGACACGAGGGAAGGGGACAATTACCTGGTTATTTTACTCCAGAGGGCAGTCATACCACTCAAATTTGGTAATTCAAAAGTGGTCTGTGATCAGGAACAAGTCAGTGTGACTGCAGGTGAAGCAGATAGGAGGACCTGAGGTTAATATTGAGAAGCCTTGCCCTCTGCAATTGTCCAAAGTTGAGGTTTTTGCAAGCTGTGAGGACACGAATGGGGACTGCAGAAAGGATGAACACAGTACCTTGATAGAGGGGGTACATTCAAGTGAGGAGCTGAATTAGGAATGCTTTTTCTGGTAGGGAGTATTACAATTAGGGATAGTGTTCCCTGTAGCTGTGAGCAGGCTTCCATAAGGCGGTGTTGCCTGCCAGGTTCCAGTGTTAAGGACATTTCCTCAGAGCTAGGGAAGAACTTAGGAGAGGGTTGAATGGGATCCAGTCATTGTCATCCATCATCTCTGAAGCTACTTCCTTTAACATCCTATAATACATCCCATTGGTAAGGAATTTATCGATCTTTAATCCCATTAGTTTCTCTAATAAGTTTCCTCCAGTGATAGCAGTAGTATATATTTTCTTTTCTCTTTTTGCCCCTTTTATTAATTAGAAATTTTTGGAATGTTATTGGTGTTTTTTGTGGTGAAGACTGATTCAATTCCTCTGGCTCTTATATTTCTGCAATATTATTTCCCAAACCTCATTCTCAATGTTCACTTTGGTTTTCTCTTTCTTTTTTTATGCATTTAAACAAGTTCTTGCTGTCAAGCTTGACAAGAATTGCAAGTTTACCTTCAAAATTTATCTTTTTTTTGTCATGGTTTTTAAAACTTTCATAATCCTCTGGCTTGCAGTGTGCCAATAATTATTGTATGCTTTTTATTTCAATTTGAAATCCTTAATTTCTTTGGCTAACCATGGTTGGTTTATTCCCTTCTGAGAATTCATCTTCCTCACTGGAATATATCATTGCTGTGGGCCATGAACCGTTTTCTAAAACAGCAGTCATTGTTCCTCAACTGTCTTTGCTGTTAAACTACTTTCAACACCAACATCTAACTCCCTCCGATATTAAAGCAAGTAGCTACAGAGATAGTGGGTACACTATTAGTAATCTTCCAGGAATCCTTAGATTCTGGAAAACTCCCAGAAGTTAGAAAATTGTCAATGTAACAACTTTGTTGAAAAAGAAAAAGGAGGCAAGAAACAGGTAGGTCAGTTAGCTTACTGGGAAAATATTTGAGACTATTATAACATTAAGAAATACATGTAATCAGCAGAGTCATGAAACATGGCTTCATGAAAGGCAAATCTACCCATCAAATTTAATTGAATTCTCAGAGGTAATAAGAAAGATAGATAAAGGAGAAACAAGGGGTTCAATATATTGGATTTTCTGATTTTCAGAAGGCACTGGATAAGATACCCCACATTAGGATTCTTAATATGATAAGAGCCTATGATGTTGGAGATAGTACTAGTATTGATAGATTCTTAACTAATTGGAGACAAAGACTTGGGATGGGGGAGGGGCATGCAGTTGAATGGTGACTTGAACTATCACAGGGATCAGCATTTGGACCACAATTATTTACAATGTTTGCTAATGACTTGGATGAGGAAAATTTATGTATTGTCACTGAGTTTGTGGATGACATAAAAGCAGGTCGGAAAAATGGTGGCGATGAGGCAGGAGTGTGTAATGGGATATAAATAGGTGAAGTGAGTGGGTTAAAACATGGAATTTAATATGGGAAACTGTGAGGTCATGCACATCGGCAGGATGAACAGAGGAGCTGAATATTATTTAAATACAGAAAAACTATTTTAAAAAAAGCACGGGAATTTGAGAGTTCTTCTGCATGAATCACAAAAAGCTAGAATCTGAGTTCAGTAATGTAATAGGGAAGGCATTTGGAATGCTCACCTTTATTTCAAAGGGAATGGAGTATAAAATTAGGGAGGCTTAACTAAAATAATAAAAGGTACTAGTCAGACCACAGCTGAATTACTGTGAACAGTTTTGGGATCCTTATCTAAAGAAAGAATATAATGGCATCGGAGGAAGTCTAGCGAAGATTTACTAGGCTAATACTAGGTATAAAAGGGCAAGTCTTATGAGGAAAGGTTGAGTTGGTTGGACCTGTACTCCTTGGAACTTAGAAGAATGAGGTGACCTTATTGAAACATTTCAAAGTCTTAGAATAGTTGACAGTGTACATGCACAAAAGTTGTTTCCCCTTGTGGTATAATCTAGCGCCAGAGGGAATAATTTAGAAAAAGAGTTCACAAATCTAAGACAGACATAAGGAGGAATTTCTTCTCAGATGGTAATAAGTACCCCCAGAAGTTTGTCACAGCTGGGTAATTAGTTATTTTCAAGGCTGAAATAAAAGGGAATCAAAAGGGTATTCAGAATAGAAAGGCAAGTGGGAGTTCAGGATATCAGATCAGCCATGATCTAAGGAGAGGTGATTAGGCGCTTTCATATTGGAAGCATTCATTGCCTAAAATCTGAGAATGTTATTTGCCATTTATTGCCCAAGTGTAAATATTGGAGCATGGGTAGTAGAGAGTCTTATCTCACATCTAAGAAATTTTAAATGAAGCCAAAATGAAGTCAGTGAGCAGAACACTTTGGACCTTCAATGAGGAAGCATTTGAAGATGTAACTCAAGACAAGCGTGTCCAGGGCTCAGATGAGAGAACATGGAATAACTTTGTAAAAAAAATGTTTTTCACGAGCATTTAAAGAATCTAGCAGTCATTCTCAATCTACAGAAATAAAAAAAATCATTATTCAAGAAATATGATGTCTTGAAATACTTTGTGCTTGGTTTGGGAAAAAGTAACCCTCCTGATTTTCTCATGAAGTTTAAACCTAACTGGGGAAGGAACTTACTTTGTAGATGTGAGTTACTGATCCAGATATCTCCTATAACGACCTGTTCAGAAGCATCACTACACATTTCAGGAGAAGGTGGGACTTTGAACCCACGTTTTCTTGCTCAAGAGAATCACAAGACCCATGCACTATGCACAGCTCTTCCAGGAGTATGGAACGAATAAATCCACAGCCTAAAACATTTAGATTGTTGTGTGAACAATGTTCAGTGTAATAGCATGTTAATACTTTCTTGTATCCTGCACTTAAGCCATAAGTATAATTCTTAAATTAGCATACAAGGTAACTTTGATACTTCTTTTCAAGAATAATACCATCTGAACGTATTTGTCATCCAATCATATGTCAATGGGGGCCATCTAGTAGTCAAAATTATTCTATAAAGAGTTGCAACCCTGCTTCCTTCAAATAATTATCTTTTCCAACCATAATATCAACACAAAAGAAAAAGTCTGTTATAGCAAATTAAATCTCAGTTGGGATTAAAATCAACTATATAACTCCCCTACATGGACCATAAGACATGGGAGTAGAAATTAGGCCATTCAGCCCATCGTGTCTACTCTACCATTCAATCATGGCTGATAGGTTTTTCAACCCCATTTTTTTGCTTTTTCCTCATAACCCTTGATCCCCTTGGCAGTCCAGAACTTATCTCTGTTTTAAATACACAATGGCCTGGCCTCTACACCCATCTGTGGTAATGAATTCCACAGATTCACTATTCTCTGACTGAAGAGATTTCTCCTTATCTCTGTTCTAAAGAGTCTTCACTTTAAGGCTATGCCCTCACGTCCTCTTCTCTCCTGCCAACGGAAACATCTTCTCAACATGAACCCTGTCCAGGCCATTCAGAATTTTGTAAGTTTCAATCAGATCCCCACCTCATCCTTCTAAACTCTATCGAGTATAGACCCAGAGTCCTCAAACATTCCTCACATGGGTTAAGCCTTTCATTCCTGGGATCATTCTCGTGAAAAATACAGTAGACACCCCCGTACCCGGGGGGGATATGTTCCAAGACCTACTGCGGAAGCCCGAAACCGCACATTGGAGCAAACCCATTCATTTAAATGGGAAACTTACCTTCCCAGCAGCCCCCTGGTTCCAGAAAGTTCCTTATAATATGTTCAGGCCAAGGAAAACGATTCCACGGATACGGGGGTTGCTCTGTATTAAATGTTTTGACCTCAATCACTTTCTGTGGCAGATAATTCTAGGCTCAACATTCTCCAGGTGAAGAGATTTCACATCAGTTCTAAATAACCTACCCCATATCCTTAGAGTATAACCCATGGTCATGGATTCCTGACCATCGGGAACATTCTTCTTGCTTTTACCCCATCTACTCCTGTTAGAATTTTATAGATTTCCCTAGGAGATTTTCCTCCTCTCCATTCTTTTAAATTCAAGTAAAAATAATTCCTAACTGATCCAGCCTCTCTTCATACTACAGACCTGCAATCCCAGATCTGATAAACCTTTGGTATCCCTTCTCAGATAAAGATGACCAAACTTGCATACAATACTCCAGCAGTAGTCTTACCAAGGCCCTGTTCAGGTATTGCATGATCTTCCTCCTCCTGTACTCAAAACCTCTTGCTATAAAAGTCAAATTACATTTTGCCTTCTTTACCACCTGCTCATCTGCATGCTTATTTTCAGTCTGGTGTACAAGGGCATCCAGGTCTTGTTGCAATTTCCCTTTCCAAGTCTGTTGTTGTTTAGATAATAATCGGTCTTCCTGTCCTTGCTACCAAAGTGGATAACCTTATATTTATTTACATTACGCTTCATCGGTCATGAAACTGCCCATTCAACTTGTCCAAATCACACTGAAGCATCTGTGCATGCTTCCACCCGTCTTGTATCATCTGCAAACATGGAGATGTAACCATCAATTCTCTCATCTAAAAATCAATAACGTATCGAGAGTAGTTGGGGTCCAAGCACTGATCCCCACCGTAGCCCACTTATCTCCACCTGCCACTTGAAAGAAAGATCCATTTATTCCTATTCTTTGTTTCCTGTCTGGCAAATATTACTTAAATTTAAACCACACAGGTTGTGTCCTGAGAAATAAATCAGAGAATGGCTCAATGTAAGATGACAAACTTTAGGGAAGGAAATATATCATCTCTATGAAGTCTGGCCTACTCATTGTAACTATTGGTAACATTGAACTGCGTTATGACTCACTGGGGTAGCGTGCTGTATATCAAGCCCAACTATTCTTCCAGAAAATGTCCCCAAATAATTATTTACAGTATACAGATCCAAACCATTACCACACAACACTACTATTTAAAACCCTATTACCTTTCTAAATACTTTTTTGCACAGACACACAAATAGGGAAAATAGAAAAACTGGAAAATGAATTCAGTGGTCTTTGCTTCCTGGTTCCGATGTTGCGATGATCCTTCTTTAGCTAGGCAGTACTCTTGTTGGCCAAGTTTGTAAACAACAGGTACACTTGCAAAATGGGGCTTATTTAATAATTTCAAAAGTCACAAAAAGCAAGTGGTTTACTTCAGGTTTAAACTGAGTCTTTGAGCAGATAACAGGCAATTTCTGGGCTGGAAGAAGATTTATCTCCCTCAGGTTGCAACAAGAACTGCAATAGGACACACCCTCAGCTCCACATCACTGACAACCTGAAATTCCAATTACTGCTTGTTCAAACAGTTGTTTACAATGCCTGCCACAGGTATCAGATTACTTTCTTTTAAAACTGATCCACCCTTTCAAATTCTGTTCTTAAAATGGCTTTTTCATATTTCAGTCCCCAATATAATCAGTCCTTACAACTTTGAAATGGCCACTCAGTACAAGGTCAATTAGGGTCAGGCAACAAACATTGTCTTTGCCAGCAACACTTGTTGCATGAAAGATAACAGAAATATTTGTTGAATGGATGTGGAAGCAGTTCAAATGCTGTGGAGAGTATGAGGGGCCATTACGAATTGGTGGGTGACACAGGTAAGAAGATTCTTGCAATCAAAGCTATGTTTCACACCTCTTTAAAAAGGTGCTATTGACAGGGTGGGCTCTCCATGAAAACTGGTGTGTATGAGCTATGAGTTGCTAGGAATGTACCAGACAGATCAAAATTTTCGAGCATAGGCTCACTGTCCATTCATTTCTCCCTTGCTTATGAAAACTGGGAGCATTAGGAATGGAGGTAGGAATGTGGCCCTGTCAACTTGGATGATACCATGAAAATCTCGCCCATTACGTCAAGTAATTTGAGCACCTTAAAAAAGCAGGCAAGTAAAGTGGTGAGGTTTAAGGAGTGAAGACATGAACTCAGGCAGCTGGAGGCACAACTGGCAGTAGTGATCAAATGGGGGATGTTCAAGTTGGAAATAGAGGAGCTGCAAATACCTTGGAAGGGCTAGAAGAAATTACAGAGGTCGAGAGAGGCAAAGCAATTCCAAGCTTTGAAAACAATAAGCAGAATTTTAAAATGGTGGTGCTACTTGATGCCAACAAAAGCCTATATACATTTGAAAATCACGTGTTCCAATCAAAGACCAAAAGTTGCTCCATATAAATTTCAATCTTTCTTTTTCCTGCTGCAACATTGATAAAAATCTTCAACTGCCTTATCCCAACACTTAACATCCTCCCAACCTTGCTAGATCAATGTGCCCATTTAGCCACCTTCCCATTTTCATCTTGAAGCACTGATGTTTTATAACATTTACAATTTTGTACAACTAAAAGACATTGTTGTTCATCTTGCCTAGAAGTAGGGCAATAAAATATCTTATGTTCCCTAGAGAAATTAGGAGGGACAATTGCAATTGCCAAAACTTCAGTTAATTATACTGGAAAATTCAAATCTTAAAAAAAAGCCAAAAATTGTCAAGAATGCCAATTAAAATTTTAGAAAAGATTGATGGTACATAAACAATCTTTTGTCATTGTCTTCATATTGGAGGGAAAATTATACTTAAGAGGATCTGTTTCATTTATTAATCCTCTCATTCAGCTCAATGTAGAGCTTCGAGACATATCCCAAATGGATTTAGAGTCTGATCATAAGAGAAAGGATTGCCAGACAAAGCCAAATATTCCACAAGGGCTGGATTACAATCCTTCACTCCACATCACTCCCTTCAGACATAAAATCCTGTGCACTATTACATGTTAGAAAGTTAGAGTTAATAATTACATTCAATTATATTGACCACATCTAGTCTTGGAGCAACAGATTTTCTAAGGATAACAGGGAAATATGCTTATAAGCAGGAAGAATGGATTCTGTTCTGCTTTAGACCTCTGATCATCACATTGTAAACCAGGAGTGATAATTAATTAGTTTAACAAACGTGGTGAGTGGTAATGTTGAGACAAAAGATATTGACAAATCTCGTAATTCCATAAAGCCAAGCATGCTATCGCTGAGACAAGGACAATTATCTTCAATAGGTCAGAAGATGGCTGATGAAGCCAATTCAGAATCTACAAACTTTAATGTCACACAGTGGACATTTGTTGTTATGTGAGATATCTGGTCACATCTAATTTGTTTGGGGCATGGTTTGTTCTTTTCACTGCTCTTGTTTTTCCTCTCTATTTATAATCACTGGATTTCAAAACGTTGAGATCCTTCTCACAAATTCTACTTTTAACTTGTTGAATCCAACATGATAATTGCCTAGGAGTTGATGTGAATGTTGCATTTCTGCATGTTGACTTTCAACACATTACTGAAGCACTTCTGTCCTCCTCAATAAGCTACTCGCATATCTCTCACTGCCAGTTGCCAAAATGTTCATCCACAATCATGGTAAGACCTCCCACAACAAACCAGAAGCACTTATGAGACAAATTGTAACATACAAATAATTTACCTGGAACTGTAGAAATTGCAACAATTATCCTAAACACATTTCACGGCAAAAATGCAAACCACAGAAGTTATACATTCAGACAGGCAAGGCTAACAATCTCAATTTTCCAGCAGATTACTAGAATACTAGCAGGCAAGGAACTCTCCTCCCTCGAAAGACTGTCTCCCACCGTTGAGATGAAGATCAAACGACTTATTATTCCAAGCATAGATACATTAACACATCAATGTACTTCTCACACAAGCACTATGTAATTAAAAAAAGGTGCAACAAATTTAAAAGCACATTTGGAAATAAAAACTACTTTATTTTTTAAATATTGAAGAAAAAATGTGATGAATAATTTACATTAAAAAGTTACCTGGTTAGTTCTCGTAATCTGTTCACTTCTGCATCACGTTGTCGAAGTGTTATTTCCAAAATTTGATTTTCCTTCTCGGAAGCCTCCAACTTAAGCTGAATGTTTCGCATTTTTGTCAAGGCTTCACCTACTTCTATAGGAGTAACACTAATTCAGTAAGAATTTATGCTTCAATCTAGTAACACTCATTGTCATTTTTAACATTTCTTAATAAAGTTTAAAAAAAAATCTGACCTACCAATTTTGACTCGAGTTGTGTCCATCTCACATTGTTGGCTCTTCTGAAAAAGATCCTGTTCTTTCCCCTGCACTAATTTGAGTAGCTGTTTGTTCTCCTCTCGCTGTTTATCTATTACATTCATCAGTTCTTCATTTTTCTTTTGCAAAGACTCCAGCCCCTTCAGAGACTCTGTCAGCTGAGCCTGCAATGTTGTATTCATGGACTGCAAGGAAATCACTGCAAAATGAGAGAGAGCAAGAGCAAAAGAATCAAAGACAAAGGTTATGACATTTGTATTAAAAAGTACAATAAAATAAGTAATGTAAAAGCAAGTAATTTCTTAGCCCATCCAATTTCCTTTCCCACTGAATGCAAAAAAAACACTTGCATGCCCAAAAGAATTTTGGTATGTTAAAAATCAAGAAATGAAAAATACATAAAATTCGACTTAACTGAGCAGTAGAATGCAGGTGTTTTATTTTATATTGTATTGATTTGATTTATTATCCTTACTTTTGACATTTTATTTCAACAATTCAGACTTTATTAAAATAAATCCAGCACCCCTTTATATTAAGTTCCAAATTAGCCACATTTCTGCCACAGCATTAACTTGAGATAGTTTATTCGTACATTACCTTTTCATACCAAGTAAATAATAGAGAATCACAGAACCCTGAACTTATGTTTATAAAGTCATAGAGTCCACAGGGCAGTAACAGACCCTTTAGTCAACTTGTCATACCGACCAGGCATCCTAAACTGAACCAGTCCCATTTGCTTGTGTTTGGACCATATCCTCTAAACCTTTCCTATTTATGCACCTGTCCAAATGTCTTTTAAAATGTTGTAATTTACCTGCCTCTACCACTTTCTCTGGCAGTTCATTCCATAGATGCACCACCCTCTGGCAATTCCTCTGATGACCCACATCTGAGAATTATATACAACAACCTACAAGGAGGTGACTGTTTGGCCCCTTATGGCCCGTATCATCATTCTAGATCATGGGTGACATCTACCTTAAAACTTGTTTTCTTGTCCCATCCCCATATCCATTAATTAGTATTGTGGAATCAATTTCCTTTTGAATAAACCCAATTACTGAGTTTCAAAAGACTTTTGGAGGCAGAGTATTCCAAAGATTCACTACCCTCCAAATGAAGATATTCCTTTTTTCTAAATGGTAATCGCTTTGTTGAGAAACTGAGACCCTAGTTCTAGATGCCCTAGTCAGGGGACACATTCTTTGTACATTTACTTGGTCTAGCAATTTAAGAATTTAACATGTTTCCATTACATCACCTCATTCTTTTAAATTATAGAGAATACAGATTCAGTTTCCTTAGTCTCTCTTCGTAGGACAGACTTTCCATCCCAGGAGTTAGACTGGCGAACCTTCACTGCACTCCCTGTGGTAATATATCATTTCTTAGGGATGGAGACCAAAGCTGCAAACAATATTCCAGGTATAGTCTCACCAGCAGTGTTCCCTCTAATTTTCTTAGCGGTTGGCCCGTGTGCAGCAGTGACTTCCGGATCTGGGAGTCAATCCTGCCATCACTGATGGCTGTGTTCAGAACATTGGAACAGCTGCATGCCTATAGACCAGTTCAAGCTATTGTCCCAGTTTAGAGGGAGAAAAACCAACTTAAAATCAATCACCTACCCACTCACCTAAATTAATACCTCCAAGCTGCAGCTACTGGGTCTCTCCATCTCCAGCTGCTTCCCCTTGGGCCATTCCTTTTTATGAAAAGACAGAATTGCATCTCCTCCCTTACTGCACTGAATTCTCTCACTTATAAAATCCTCACAGTTAAGCACTCAGCCTCACTGCTCACAAAGCTGCATTTTTATGTGTCTAAATGATCAACCAATATGAAGTTAGAGATTTTCCTGAGAATCTAAAATTTTAACTATTGTGGTAATCAACATAATTTACAGGCAAATATGTTTGCGTTATTGTTATTTTAAGTTTACTTCTAAAGGTACTCAGCACAAAAAACAATGCACTAGTCTCTGATTTCCTAGGAAATATGTTTTTTTTTTAAATAAATAAACTTAGTTGCTTTCAGATTATATAATTGCAAGGATTCAGGAATGTGCTTTCGGTTGTAATATAATTATTAAAAATAAGTAAATGAGGTATACACCTTCAAAGTTATTTTCTCCAGATCTGGAGTCTTTTTCAGCTCTTTCCCGTTCTCGAAGTTGCTGGTTTAATATCCTTAATCGTCTACAAAGTAGAAAAAGGAAGAACAAACTTACATTTAGAACTAAAATCAGATCTACAGCAAATGTTTACCAGTGTTCAAAATATGCTAAATAAAAGCTAACATTTTAAATTGAGAGGAAAAATTCAAGATGTAGTAACAACATTTAAACCCAAAGTAGAATATTGCATCTGCTGGAGATCTGAAATAAAAAAAACAAAAAATGCTGGAAATTCTCAAATATATTCTGGTAGTAAAAATACAAAGAGCCCAGATATTTGCAATGAACAAAGCTGCAACATTAGCTGACTGCCCAGAAGAAATCATATCTTGTCTGCAGAGGGAACTTACTTTCCCTGGTACAAAAGGGCACATTACCTGTTTTAGCCCCTGCACCCACCACCATACAAGTAGTATGAGATATTTTTGATGTTATAAAGATTCGGTAAGGAGAGTAATTGTTATTATTGTTGAAGATCTTCCACTGAATTAAAATACTTCCATTTAACTTACTTATGGAACAATCCAATTCATTTTGGAAAAGTAACAGTACAATTGAAAGTTAGACAGCAAATGGGACAGCATTTCTTATAAAGGAACAAAAATAAAGCAAAAAAAGTTCTAATTCCATTCTAACTTTAAATTTTTCAATTTTACAAGAACACCTTCTTGCTTCAAGTAAACAAGCAAGTAGATTGTTTAATACCACATGCAGCTCTGTTTGAATCTTTCTGCCAGTATCAACATTACATTTGACTGAAATAATATATCACATTGATTTAACACTGTTGTATCGAGCACATTATATGCCACTCATTTAAGACCCAAGATTACAAGTGAAACTAGTAATGCGAATAAACAATAAGCTGTATCATAACAACAACTCTCAACATTTGTATTCTGCTTATAATGAGTTCAATGGAGGTTGCAAGGTTTTAGGGCACTCCAACATGACTGCATCAAGATCCACATCTGCTTTCATTCAGTCCAGCTATTTTTCAGAATTATTATTTTTCAAAATTCACCCTACTGGAGCCTTTGCAATGGTGGATTAATTCCTATACCTGCTGTATCAGCCTTTTGAACAAAAAAATAAAATTTGAAAGTTACACTATCAGTCCACATTCCTCAATTACAGGACAAGGTGAGACCATCAACATGGACACTTGGGAACCATTGGAGATGAACTGTGATTGGTGCATTTGAGCAGATTGGAAATGATGGTTTAGTTGTACCCCTCAAGGTAGTGAGCTTCTTAGTAATTGCTGCTGTTCAGGAAAGGTTCAGCCCATTGTTTCAAATAAATGACCTTTCATCAGAACAGTTCTCACGCTCCACAGATATCACCAGATATACGGAGTAATTTCAACATTGCTGATTTTATTTCTGGCTCAAAAGCCTTGATTTCATTCACAGACAAATGGCTATAGTAGAATGAATCTTTTGTGAATTGAATTTATACAAATGAAACTACATGCTTTGGTTTAACAGCAGCAAATCTACAACTGTTAAAATTAATAATTACATTGAATATCAAAAGGAATATTAATTAAAAATCCATTCTTAGGGTGTGGCCACTGGGGCAAAACCAGCTTCTATTGCCCATCCCTTGTTGCCCTAAGGTGGTGGTGAGCAGTCTTCTTGAACCATTGTAGTATGGTGAAGGTATCCCCGAAGTGTTGTTAGGGAGGGAGCTCTAGGATTTTAATCTAATGGCGATGAAAGAATTATGATATATTTCCAGATCAGGCAGTGTGTAACCGACATATAATGATGTTTGTATGTGCCACATGGCCTTGAGGAGATCATGGTTTGGGAGATGCTGTCAAAAAAGCCTTGATAAGTTATTGCAGTGTACTTTGTACATGTTACTTACTGCATCAATGGAACACCAATGGTAGAAGTGAATATTTAAAGGCAGCGAATGGGTTGCTAATAAAGCTGGCACAACTTGTCCTGGAATCCTATATGTTTCAATTAGATCACCTCTCACTCTTCTAGATTCCAGTGAGTCGAGTCCCAAACTATTTGATCTGTGCTGACAAGATATCCCTCCAAATCAGGGATCTTGCTATTGAACTTTTCTGAACTGCCTCCAATGAAATTGTATCTTTCCTCAATTAAGGAGTCGAAAACTGCTCACAGTACTCCAGATGTGGTCTCACCAGAACTTTGTAGAGTCGCAGAAAAACTTCCCTACTCTTATATGCCAACTCCCTTGAAATAAGGACGAACAATTCATTAGCCTTCCTGATTACCTGTTGCACCTATGTGCTGTCTGCACTTCGAACATAAATACACCCAAGTCCTTTTGTGTTATGGGTTTCAGCATGTAAAATACTGTTTTTTTGTTCTACCTTCCAAAATGGGCAACTTCACATTTTCCTAGATTATTTGACAACTTTTTACCTGCTTACTTAACCTATTTATCTCCCTCTTTAAACCGTTAAGATCTCTTTTGCAATTAGTATTTCCATCTGTGTGTCATCTGTAAATTTAGTTACAGTAAAATTAATTTTCTTCCTCCAAGTCATTAATATATATTGTAAACGGTCATGCTTTCACCACTGATCCCTATGGAACCCAACTAGTCATCAACCTGAAAAAGAACCCCTTATTCCCACTTGCTGTTTCCTATCCATGAGCTAATTCTCTATTCTTGCTAAAATACCACTTCCAACACAATAGGCTCTTATTTTATGACAACTTTTGAGAGGTACCTTGTTGGGTACCTCTCAAAGACCAAATAAAATACATCTACTTGATCCCTTCTTTCCACTCTCGTTGAAACTTGCTCGAAAAACTCTCAATCAGACACAGTATCCCTTTCATGAAGCTATGCTGACACTACTTGATTAGATTACGATTTTCCAAATATTCAGCTGTTACTTCCTTAATAATGCCTTGTATAACTTAGCAAGATCTCCCATTTTTATACTTCATTCCTTTGAAATACTGACCAACAATCCATTTGCCTTCACTATTATTTATTGAACTTAGTGTACTAGCTTTTTGTGATGCATAGCAGAGGACTCCAGATATCCCCTGTACTCCAGCCTTCTGCACTGCCTACCCTGTTTAAAATATATTCTACTTCTCTATTCTTTTCTATTTTTCTTGCCAGAGTGGAATACCCCATATTTTCCCATTATATTCCATCTGCCAAGATTCTGTCCACTTACTTGACTAGTCTACATCTATCCTGTGGAAGCCCTGTGAAATCACTATCTGGTTTCCTAGTATTTGTGTCATCTGCAAACTTGATGGCAATATATTCACTTCCCTCATCCAAGTCATTTATATATTGGAAATATCAGTGGCCCCAGCAGTGAGTCCGATGGCACTGCCATCCCAAAATTGCCTTACCCATTTCAACTTCGTCTTCTATTTGTGAGCCAGTCCTCTGTCTACTCTAATACACTACCCGTGACACCTTAATTATTTTATCTCAGGTTACCTCAAGATAAAAGGACTACAATGTTAAATTCTGACCAAAAGGATTTCAGAAATCCAAATACATTACAGCCCTTGTTCCCATTTATTTGTTACCTCCTGATAAGAATTATATTTTTTTTAATTAATTCATGGCAGGTGGGCATCATTGGGCAAACATATATAGCTGCCCTCACCCTGGTCAGCTGTCTTCTTGAACCATTGCAGTCCATGTGCTGCAAGGAGATCTATGATATTTCAGAGTCCAGTCCCAGTGACACTGAAACAATGGCAATACATTTCCAAGTCAGGATGATGAGTGGCTCAGTGGGGAAGCTGCAGGTTGTAGAGTTCCAATGTAATTATTGTTCTTGTCCTTCTTAGTGGAAGTGGTTATTGGTTTGGAAGGTGCTGTCTCAGGAGCTATGGTAAATTGTTGCAGTGCATCTTGTAGATGATACACACTGCTGCTACTGAACTGAAGTGATAGAGGGAGTGGATGCGGTAGCAATCAAGCAAACTGTTTTATTGTGGATTACTAGGGTGTTACTAGAATTGCACTCATCCAAGCAAGTGGGGTGTATTCCATCACACTTCTCTGACTTATGGCTTCTAGACGTGGACAGAGGTGAGTTACTTGCTGCAGAATTCTTGTATCTATTGCATCTATTTGTACAGCCATACAATCCCTTTGGCTCATCAAGTCTGTGCTGACCTATCTACACTTAACCCAAATTCCAGCATTTGGCCCATAGCCTTGAATGCTGCAACATTTCAAGAGCTCACTCACATTTTCTTTAAAAGCTTGCCTGCTTTTTCACCTCTACTACCCCCAACCAGTGCATTCCAGATTCTCACCATTCTCTAGGTGAAAATGTTTCCACAAATGCACTCCAAACTTCCAACCCTTGACCTTAAAATTATGCCCGCATGTTAATGACCCTTAAACTAAGTGAACGATGCTTCCTATCCACCCTGTCCATGCTCCTCAAACTTTCGCATCACAATCAGATCTTCCCTCAGTATATTTTGCTTTAATAACCAAGCCTCTCCAGCCTCTCTTTACAACTAAAAATGCTCCATCCCAGACAACATCCTCGTGAATCTCCTCTGCATCCCACCGGTGCTATTACATCCTTCCTATAGTGAGGCAATCAGACTTGGACAATACTCTAGCAGTGGCTGAATCAAAGTTTTGTACAGTTCCAGCATGACCTCCCTACTCTAATTATCTATACCACAACTGATGTTGGCTAAGTATTCCATATGTCTTCCTAAGTTCTCTTTACCTCTCCTGCCACCTTCAGGGGACGATAGACAAGCACCCTGTGAGTTTCCTTATATCCTGCCATTCATCGAGTACCTCTTTATCCTGTTACTTCTTCCAAAGTGCTTTTCTCTCACTTTTCAAGGTTAATTTCCGTTAATCTGTCTATCTGACCAACCCATCTATATCCTCCTGTAACTGAGGCCCTTCGACCTCATTAAACAGCCAATCTTGAACTTCAAAGTCTCTCTTCCTGAATTCTATATCTACATCTTTCCTCCTCTGAGTAAAGTCAAGTGTGAAATACTTGTTTAACGTCCTACCAATACCCTCCAGTTCCATGTCCACAATTTGGCCCCATGGTCTTTGATAGGCCCTGTTCTTTCACTGTTTATCCCCCTCTCCTAATGGAGTGAATATCTTGGGGTTCTCCCCAATTTTACCCATCAGTGTTTCCTCATTCCTTCTCTTTGCTGGCCCACTTGCTCTTAAGTTGACCTTTACACTTTCTATACTCCTCCATTGATGTACTCCCTTTGTACCTGCTAAAAGCCCATCATCTTATCCAATTATAAATATTCATAGACATCCAGAGATCTCTAGGTGTGTTGCTCCCAAATTTTTCCCTAAAGGGAACATATTGGGCCTTTTTGAGCACACGCACACACACACACTTCCACTGAAGATTTTCCCACCGATCTACTTTGCCCAAATCGTGCCTTATTTTAATAAGCTCTATCTTCCCTAATCCAAACCTATTTTTTGCAGATCATCTTTTTCCTTTTCCATAACAAATTTAACATTGTATTGTGTGGTGGTCAATATCACTAAAATGCTTCCCACTGCCACCCCATGTACCATCTGGCTGAATTAGAACCAGCACAGCACTGTCCCTTGTTGGAATTTCTACATGTTGACCGAAAAAGTTTTCCTCTATACATTTCAAGAAATCTGCACCATCTAAACCCTTTTGAACTATGACTATCCTGTGTAATTTTGGCAGAGTTTGAATCTCCCAAATTCCCTATTAGTATTGTTTTTACAGATGTCTCTGCTTTTCTATTGCCTGTTGATTGTTTGGGAGCCTATAACATACTCCCAGCAGTATGACTACCCCTTTACTCCTAATCTCTGCCTACAATGCTTCATTTGAATACCCTTCCAAGATAATGTCCCACTTTGATTAATAATGCGACATCATCTCCTCTTTTATATAATCACCCATTTTGCCTGAAGATCGTATACCCTGGAATGTTGAGTTGCTAGTGGAATGAAGTCAGTCAGGTGGACCTCATAGAATACAATTCCCTGATTGGGCTGTTAATCTGATCCAATCAGGGAGTCCTGGCTGACAGATATAAATAGGAGTGTTGTCGAATGTACAACTGTCATTGCTGTTGTCTCTTTATATCTTTATGTGAAACTGGGATTTGAGGTTTGTCCTCATGTCCCTGTAAACTGTTTGAATGGCAGGGTTTGGAAAAAAAAAGGAGTGTCAAGGGTTCTACTCACTCTAGGAACTGGTTGAGAGCTAGGTGTGCTATGCTCATGTAACTAAAGGGTGACTTGTGATCGGATACCGGCCTTCATGGAGTTATTTCAGCCAGTCCTGCCCCTCCCTCAATGATGTCTATGTGATGGCAACAATATCACAATTTCATGTGTTAATTCACACTCTTAACTCATCTGCCTTATGTATAATACTCCTACCATTTAAAATAAGGGTCATCCCTAAAAGCCTACTCCCTTAAAACTCAATTTGGCTGAACTCTGTCTGACTTAGTTCCTTCACTATATTGCTATTGTACTATTGCTTTCTCTCCCGTCCTCCTGCCAAACTAATTTAAAGTCCTCCTAACAGTAGTAGAAAGCCTATCTGCAAGGATGTTGGTCCCATTCTGGTTCAAACACAGACCATCCCACCTGCACAGGACCTACCTTCCCCAGAAACCACTCCAGTCATCCAGGAATCTAAAACCCACTATCCTGTGCTAATGCTTGAGCCATGTGTTCCCCTCCCACTCCCCCAAGGACATGGAAGTCTTGGGCCTCATCCACCATCAAATCAAAGTAACCCAACAACTGGAGGAGGAACACCATATCTTCTTCCTTTGGACCCTTCAACCACACAGCATCAACATGGACTTCACTAGTCTCCAAATCTCCCCTCCCTCCCACGTTATTCCAGATCCAACCCTTTTGACCTGTCCTTTCTGTCCATCTTCCTTCCCACCTATTTGCTTCCACTCTCCCCTGACCTATGAAAATTACCCCCACCTGCATCAACCTATCGCCTTTCCAGCTACCTTCCCACCCCCACATTTATCTCAGCTCCATTCCCCCTCCACATTCCCCGTGAAGGGTTTATGCCCAAACCATTGT
>NC_057716.1:52944048-52949302 GCF_004010195.1 Chiloscyllium plagiosum | reverse complement strand
CCCCTCCACATTCCGGATGAAGGGTTTATGCCCAAAACATTGATTTTCCTGCTCCGCGAATGCTGCCTGACCTGCTGTGCTTTTTCAGCACCACATTTTGTCATGTATTCATCTGGCCTCTTCTGCCATTTCTGTGCTTGCTAGCATGTGTCACCATGAGTATTCCAGAGATCTTTGAGGTCCTGCTTTTTAATATACTGCTTAGCTCCCTGAATACTTAATGCAAAACCTTATCCCTAATTTTACCAGTGTCATTGGTCCCAATGTGTACCACGACCTCTGACTTATCACCTTCACCTTTCTAATTGGCTTGACAGCAGTGTCCTACTAGCGGTAAGTACCATTCATGTTGTGGATGCATAGTAACAATGTGAAATGACAAGCTTCACCAGTTATCCAGGTCTTTGAGATACCTTACACTTTTTAAGGTAAAGAGTAGACTGGACAGTTTTAAGGTCCAAAAGACACAGCTAACACCCATTCATGAATACATCCAATACACAATGAGCAGTAATCAAATCAGGATAACCACTTTCTCACAGTTATAGCGTTGAGGCAACACATTTCTATATAAAGCTTGCAGTGTGAGCAAATGGCTCAGGCCAAAGAAGGCAAGCTTCAGCAGAGAGCAGATAACACATTTGCAGATTTCAACTATAATGTCAAGGAAAAGGAGCTTGTTAAATTGTGTCACTTCAAAGTAATATTGAGCACCAGATGGTGCACATTAAGCTTCGTTTTTGTAGACATTCTGACCTGGATTCAAGCACCACCTGCTCCAGAGGTGTGTAATATGTTTGAAGAGGTTAATTGGAAAATACATTAAAATTATTTTTAAAAAAGACATTCTTACATAGCATCAACAATAGCAAACTGATCTACATGTTAGAAATCTGAAAAGGATAGAAGGATTGGATCATTCCAAAATTCCTCAAGGATTTCCATGGAAACAAAACAAAACTGATAGTGAGAGCTCAGCCTGGGAGTGGAATCCCATCTCAAAAGCTGATCAGCAAATCATATTTATCTTGCAGTATGAAATGGAACTAGTAAGATGCTTGTTGCCTGTACTTGTGATTCCTTCCACTGACTGGTATTTTAGTTTGACAGTCAAGGGAGGAAAATTAAAAGGAATAAAAAGTGCAAAACAGACATTAAGATAGAAATATTACTAACCTACGCAGCTGTGCATTCTCACTGCGTAGAGGTTGGAGACTCAGAGCTATTTCTGCTTGTACATTTGTGCTTCCAATCACAGTTGGTAGTAGAGAGATACTATCCTCCAGTTCCATTATCAATCTGTGAGCCTCAGAGTCATCTGCCAATAAAAAGACATTAACAAATCCTATCAATATATGTTGCATATTAATACTTGATCCATATCAATGCACATCTTACCCTATAAGGTACTAGATCATGGTTTCAATTCAAAATATTTATCCAACATTAATCAGATGTAGCTGCTTAGCTCAAAGAGTCAGAACGGGACGCTCTTTGGAGAGTTGGTGTGGTCTTGTTGGGCTGAATGGTCACAATCTAGGGATTCGATGATCTATGGTTTTGCTTCTGAGTCAAGTATCGGAGGTTTACCAGCTCACCGTGCCCCCACCTGTCCAAACCACCACCTCAGGAGAAACTCACCCAAAAGGTGGGATTTTTGACCCTGGATGGGCAGAAGTACATGGAGTCAGGCTCTCTGCTGACAAATGCATTTTGAGGCTGCCATAGGGGCTTGTGTGTGCTGAGGCAGGCTAGTTTAAAAGGCCCACCTTGATTTTCTGGGACTTTTTCTCCATTGCTTTCTTACACATTAGACTCTTATAGCCCTCAACATCCCTCACCAACACCCTATACCAACTTAACACTGACTGAGACACTTAACTAAACACCATCTTTGTAAGCAATTTAAACTGTAGAGAAACATGTCTCTTGTATTCCTCTTTTAAAGTCCTCATACAATTTCACTTTCCATAGAATTAGAGTTCTTTTAGGGAACAGCCAAAAATCCTTCCAGCAATTGAAGAGTTTACATATTCCCGGTTTTTTTGGAGAGTAATGTCAAGTGACTGTCCCCCACATTTAAGACCAGATGACAAAGCAGTAGGCCATTCTGCCCACTGAAGCTACTCCACCATTCAATGAGATCTTGGTTGATCTTCTACTCCACTCCACTTCCCTGTGTTTTCGCTATAATCCTTGATTCCTTTACTGATAGGACAGTCCCTCCCTCCCAGACCTAAGATCAGCCTCATGATCCTTCTCCGTACTATCTCCAATGGCACAATATTTTTCCTTAAATCAGGGACCTAAAACTATTCAGTTATGCTCCTAAGCCTTAAGATGATAAGAAACAGAAATCGGAGTAGATTGATCAGCCTCTTGAGCTTGTTCCACCATTCAATAGGATTAATACTGATTTGTTATTCCTTTAGTCCATTTTCCTGCCCTTTGTCCAGAACCCTTGATGCCCCTAATGATCAAGAATCTCTCTTTCTCAGTCTTAAATATACACAAGGAATCTGGTCCACAGCATGATGTGGCAAGGAGTCCGAAAGAGTCTCAACCCTCCAGAGAAAATTCCTCACCTCAATCTTAAATTGGCACCCATTTATTCTGAGACTATGCGCTCTGGTCCTAGACTCCCCCATTAAGGGAAACATCCTCTGAGCTTTTACCCTGTCAAGTCCACTGCACTTGGATGCTAGCTTTTTGATTTATGCTTGATGATTCCCAAATCCCTCTGTTCTGTAGATTTCTGCAATTATTCTCTATTTAAATAACATTCATCTTTGCTATTGTTCCTGCCCAAGTGCATAACCGCACATTTTCCCACATTATATGCCATTTGCCAAGCATATGCACACTCATTTAGCCTGTCTATATCACTTTGCAGACCCTGAATCACCCTATACTTCCATCTCACCACCTATTTTTGCCATTCACAAATTTGGTAACAGTATATCCACTGACTTCATCCAAGTAATTTAATATATATTATAAATAATCATGGCAACAGCATTGATTCCTGTGGCACTCCATTGGTAACAAGATACCATCCTGTAAAGTACCCCCTTTATCCCAACTCTTTTTTTAGTTAGCTAATCCTCTATCCACACTACTATACTAACTTCAACAGCATAGGCATCAATCTTTAGTAGCCTAATGTGGTGGTATCTTATCAAACACCTTATGAAAGTTTATGTATAACATATCAACTGCTTCCCTTTATCCATCTTGCTTATTACTGCCTCAAAGAATTCCAGTAAATTAGCCATGCGAACTTTGCTTGATCATATTACGTATCTTTGTACACTCTATTAAATTCTTTCTCACCTTCCCTAGTAACAAATATTAAGCTAACTAGCCCATTGTTACCCATTTTTTGTGTTTCCTCCCTTTTTAAAATAGCAAGTGTTTTTGTCAGTTTGACGTTTTTCAAACCTCTGGAACTTTATCCGACTCTAAGGATTCTTTACCACCAATGCACCCATCTGTGCAAGTTATTTCTTTTAACGTCCTAGGATGTGTCCCATCAGGTCCAGGGAACTTAGCAGTCTTTAGCACAGTTAGTTTTTGAGGACTTTTCCTCGAAGTAATAGTTATTTATTTCCTCTCCTCATTTTGCCCCTTGAATATTTAATAATTTTGGAATGTTATTAGTACCTTCGACAGCACAGATAGATACAAAGTAGTTATTCAACAACTCTGCCATTTCCTGGTTCCCTACTATTGCCCCACAGCATTCCTCTGAAACTGAACGCTAAATTCTACCTTTTTAGGGTCTTTTACATAATTTATTCCACCTGCCTCATTACACATTAATAGATCTAAAACATCCTCATCCCTGGTTGGATTTGCAAAATATTGTTCAAGGAAACTGTCCCAAATACAACTTTGAAATGTCATTTATTTATCTATGTCTTTCCCACATCAATGTTCAATCAAAATTTATCTGCAATAACTCTGCCTATTTCTATGTTGACAGTGCTTTGCTTGAGAAAATACCAACTTATTGAGTCTGATAGCGCTGTCACCTTTTGAGACAGAAATCTGTGTTTTCAAGCCCAAAAATAAATGAATATCGGACCTGGATTGTCATAACATTGCAACATCTTTCAGTTAAGACTTTAAATCAGTTCCAGACAGATAGGATTTCTCCAAGCGTACAAGTTTTCAAAGATGGTGCAGGCGCAAGGGAAGCCAGTCGTTAACATAAATTTGTAGAGTGGAGAAATGGGACTTTTCAAGGATGCCATATGGGCAGGATATGTAGTTTATAAATGTACATTTGGCAAAATATGGCAAGAAACCTAACAAAAACAAAAAAACGTTTGCACGGAGCCAAAAAGTTGTTAGATCCAGTCTCCTATTTCTACTGGATCTTCCATATCCAAACCACGTTACATTGTCAAAGAACTCTAATAAATAAGTTATCAAACACAAATTTCACAAAACAACACTTACTCAGTGAGATTATATAACGATTTTCTAAATTTCCTACTGCTATCTCACATTCTTCAAAGAAAAATGTTAACTAGCCAAGAGTATCCTGCTTTCTCCCTTTCTCTCATTCAAGTGCGGCACTTTTATGGTTTTCCTATCTACCGGGGTCTTTCCATAATCTTGAAATTTCTGAGAATTACAACTAAATTTGATGTAAATTTCATAAACGAAAAAGATGTACTTTTTCGGCTAATTACTCAGACAAAAGACATTTTAATTTGGTGAATGTAACATCATAGAGTCACAGAGACGTACAGCATGCAAACACACCCTTCGGTCCAATCTGTCCATGCCGACCAGATATCCCAACCCAATCTAGTCCCACCTGCCAGCACCCAGCCAATATCCCTCTAAACCCTTCCTATTCATATACCCATCCAGATGCCTTTTAAATGTTGCAATTATACTAGCCTCTACCACTTCCTCTGGCAGCTCATTCCATACATGTACCACCCTCTGCATGAAAAAGCTACCCCTTAAGTGACTTTTATATCTTTCCCCTCTTACCCTAAACCTACTAGTTCTGGATTCCCCCACCCTAGGGAAACGACTTTGTCTATTTATCCTATCCATGCCCTTCATGATTTTGTAAACCTTTATAAAGGTCATCCCTCAGCCTCCGACACTCCAGGGAAAACAGCCCCAGCCTGTTCAGCCTCTCCTTATAGCTCAAATCCTCCAAACCTGGCAACATCCTTGTAAATCTTTTCTGAACCCTTTCAAGTTTCACAACATCTTTCCGATGGGAAGG
>NC_057716.1:52911694-52942052 GCF_004010195.1 Chiloscyllium plagiosum | reverse complement strand
TAACTACCCTATTATTCTTACAGATAGCTGGGATCTCCTTACAATTTGTTTCTCAATTTCCCTCTGACTATCGGGGTGTCTATAATACAATCCCAATAAGGTGATCATCCCTTTCTTAGTTCTCAGTTCCATTCAAATAACTTCCCTGGATGTATTTCTGGGAATATCCTCCCTCAGCACAGCTGTAATGCTATCCCTTGTCAAAAATGCCACTCCTCCTCCTCTCTTGCCTCCCTTTCTATCCTTCCTGTAGCATTTGTATCCTGGAACATTAAGCTGCCAGTCCTGCCCATCCCTGAGCCATGTTTCTGTAATTGCTATGATATCCCAGTCCCATGTTCCTAACCATGCCCTGAGTTCATCTGCCTTCCCTGTTAGGCCCCTTGCATTGAAATAAATAGTTTATCAGTTCTACCTTGTTCTCTGTTTTGTCCCTGCCTGCCCTGTTTGACTCGCTTTTGTTCTCAACTGTACCAGTCTCAGATTGATCTCTTTCCTCACTATCTCCCTTGATCCCACCCACCACCTTACTAGTTTAAATTCTCGCCAGCAGCTCTAGCAAATCTCTCTGCCAGCTCTTCCAAATCTCCCTGCCAATATATTACTCCCCTTTCAATTTAGGTGCAATCCGTCCTTCTTGTACAGGTCACTTGTCCCCTAAAAGAGGTTCCAATGATCCAAAAATATGAATCCTTCTCCCGTACACAAGCTCCTCAGCCATGCATTCACCTGCTCTATCCTCCTATTCCTGCCCTCACTAGCTAGTAGCACCGGGAGTAATCCAGATATTACTACTCTCGAGGACCTCCTTTTTTAAATTCCTGCCTAACTTTCAGAATAGCATTGGAAAACGTAAGCCACAGTGCATGCAAAAGATTAAGTGAGTGGTTAGTAGATATTCTACTTGCAAAAATAAGAAAATTTAGCATTTATTGCACTTACCTTGATCAACAATTACAGCCTTCAGTTCACTCAGCAAGTATCTGATAGTTTTCACTTTCTTGGCTGTTTTGTCAGGACTTTGCTTTTTAGGTTTTGTGTGCTTGTCAAAGCTGGTCTGACAACTAGTGTCTTTTACTGATGTAATATCCACAAAATTTATGTGATCATCTTCACTCGTCCCATCACTTTGCTCAGTATCTGATTTATCAGTCCCTTGCGCTTCCCAAGCCACTTGCTGAAACACTTCCCCTTGATGCATTTGAGTTGAATGACATTGGATACACTTCAGTAGCTCTTGTTCCTTTAGTTGTTGTTGTGGGCAGTGACTTCTCCCTGTGTCAGTGTCACAAACCACCTGAGCTAAAGGATATTCAGTGACAGCAGATGTGACTGCAGATGGAGGAAAAGTCATCACAGGTTGTGTTGGAGGGACAATGGTAGCCGAACATGAATACGCCGGTACAAAGTTCAATCCTTTTTGAAGAACAGGTTGATCACAAAACTCAGTGGGTATATTCTGCTAAAACAATGGAAAGTGAATGAATAAAAAGTATTTGACAAAATAGATAGTGATGATCAACAGTTCTCTTCTCAGGAATTAACATTTATTATGGAAGTATAACAATGCAAGTTACTTAAAAATTTAATGTGAGGCAATGAAGGTTATGAGTGCTCTGTCTTTTCCACACACTTCTGATAGATTCAATCAACACCACTCCAGTGCTCCTGCTGGCTTTCCCTGTCCCAGGACGTACCAGAGATTAATGCTGGTAAGACTACAATCCCCACAAGGCTACCCTCCTTAAAAGGTAAGTTGCCTGTGGAATTGTAACAGGTACCAGTAAGTTCAACCAAAATGTTTAGATAGCAGCCTAACTTTGGAATAGACTTGGGCCTCTGTTGGGCACACATTGCTAATGCAGGATCAACAGGCCCTGATTTTTCACTCTACATTTCTCTACCAATTAAAAAGGTAGACTAATAGATTTGTAGTACCAATAACAGATAACATAATGAAAAATGATTCAAAGGTGTACATTATTCCTATGTGAGTCTTTTCAGCAGTTCTAATGAAGAACAACCCCCAAAAAATTAACATTGCTTCTTCATCTGCGGGTACTATCCAACTTGCTAGTTTCCATTTTTTTCTGTTGTTTCTGATTTCCAGTATCTGTAACGCTATTTTAACTGATGAGGACAAAATAAAACAAAGGTTTACAAAGTTCTAGCAAGATCAAATTCAGATTCAGCAGCAAAAACAATTATGGTTGCTATAGCTCAAAAAAAAGTACCATTGAACAGGGTACAAGAAGATTTCTATATAGTCTTGAAATATCAGTCAAAATATAAAGCATACTAGATTATTTAGAAAGGCAATGTAAATCATGAAAAAAAAATGACAAACTGAATTTTCTTTTCCTGAATTTAAACAGCTAAGAATATAAAAGGGCGGCACGGTGGTTAGCACTGCTGCCTCACAGCGCCAGAGATCCGGGTTCAATTCCCGCTTCAGGCACAGTTTTCACATTCTCCCCGTGTCTGTGTGAGTTTCCTCCGGGTGCTCCGGTTTCCTCCCACAGCCCAAAAATGTGCAGGTTAGGTGAATTGGCCATGCTAAATTGCCCGCAGTGTTAGGTGAAGGGGTAAATGTAGAGGAATGGGTCGGGGTTGCTCTTCGGAAGGTTGGTGTGGACTTGCTGGGCCGAAGGGCCTGTTTCCACACTGTAAATAATCTAATCTAATCCTCAAAAATCACTAGAATAAATTCAGCAAGAGAAAGCTGTAGATTCAAAAACATTTGGTGTTAGCAATGTGAAAATCAGTGTTCAGGAGATAGATTGTGATGGACATGTCGATCATTTCTCATCACTAAATTAACTTTTTCATGTTAACCTTTTTTTAAACCCCCAGATGTAGGGTAAACATTTATTATATATCCAGATTAAGACAACAAAAAACATTCTATAACAGCACAGCTAGAATTTCAAATATATTTAATGTTTTTAATCATTAAATATAATGAAATAAACATACTCATTCATTCTGGTCCTTAACAACAAAGAATATTCACTTAAATAATTTTACTGCCGTATTCATTTTCTGACGTCCTCATTAGCTGGAATGCCATTTATGAGGATGACATCTTCACAGATGTCAATTCCATCAGGTTTATGTTAACTTTTCTTTACATCCAGAAGTGCTATCATATACAATGAAATGATCTTTTTTATTAACTATTTTGAAATAAACAAATTGTTCCAGCTAGGCTATTAAATATTGCCACAAAGTGGTACTGAATAAAATTTAAACAGAGCTGTTCGAGAGATACTAGTCAGTGGTGTCATTGAATTGCACAATGCAATAACTATTTGAATAATGTAGGAAGCATTCCCCAATAAAATAAGAGGGACATGACTTCTTTTTAAAATCTTGAGACTGCCTGTGGACCAACAATAATTCAGAAAAATAACTTACCCACTTTATGACTCAGGATATCAATTCAATTTCAATTTTAAAAAGGATATTTTGTTTAAAAGACCATTTCCTGTCAGCATTTTAAAAACTGAGAATTCTCTTGAAGAAAATTATCAAGAAAGGTAATTAATTTATTTAACATTTTGTCCAGAAGTAGTAATGTGTATTTTTAAATAAGGATTAACTTAAATTGATGAAATTTACATATGGTAAAGTTGTCAAACCAAAGGAACGGAGAATAATTTTGAATGTAAAACATGAAGGGCATGCATTTCCCTTATAGAGTAGGCACGACAGTCCCACTGAACCCTAAAGCTTATGAGAGAGATAACTGATGGTGGTTTAACTGGAAGCACAGCATGCCTCAGGAATGGGGAAAGGTTAAGAAAGAGTCCTTCATGATAACTTTAGCCTGTGTGTGAATTGAATCCACGCTGTTGGCATCACTTTTCTTTACAAACTAGCCATTGGGCCAACCGAGCTAATCAAACTTCAATTTCTCCTTTATAATAACACCCCAAATTTTTAATAATTAGGATCTTACCTAGAAACTGGCAACAGTCGTGCTTCAGTGTCCACAGGGAATGTGTTCAATATAATCAGGTCCAACCAAACAAGATCACAGCACTGCCAAATTTCTTTCAACTTGAACAACTAAAACTATTCCATTTTATATTTTCAGGCACAAGCTTGCGAAGATGCAGAGTGTGGAAAAAATCCTGTTTCTCCAGGTTGTACAGAATCTTGACCTTTTCTGCTGAGGTATTGGATTTATCAACTTCTCACAGAAGTTTCAGAAGAAGAGTTAGTTGTTTTGGAGCCAACTTAGTTGGGGGTCACCCAACTCAAAACATTTGCCCAGTTTTTCTCTCCTCAGATGCTGCTAAGTTTCTCCAACATTTTATGTTTTTTGGTTCAATTATTTGATTGACCCCAAAGCCTATTAATTTAGGCCAATATTTGGCTGAAGGCATTTTCTTCCATCAGATAGAAGAATGTGACAAAGTGAAAAAGGAAGTTGGGATCAGAGAAGTCCAAGAATAGGTGTAAAATGGATGTTAAATTAAATAAGACAAAGTGGAAAAAAACTCAGAAAATAAAATATAGCAGCCACAAAGAATGAAAATAAAATATTTATAGCTTGAGAGATGGGTTTTCAGTCAGTTATTAAAATAATAAACTACTTCCAAGTATATTTGAAAGCTTCACTTTACAAAGTACAAATCTGATTATCCAGGAAGATTGAACCCTCCTTAATCTGATGCTTTTACTGTTATCTACATTATGTTCCAGATATTGTAAATAAAACACTTATTACAGAACAACCCATTTATATACTCACTGAAGGTATTACTAATGAAGGCTCAACATTCTTTGGAGACATAGTTGGTGTAGAGGTAGGCAGTCGAGAATTAAACGTTGAAACAACTTGGGGTCCTAAAGTAAACATTATGAATATTTAATATGAAACTAGTGGTAGTTAACATAAACAAATGAAAATTGTGGTGTGCTATTATTGGCACAGAAAATTATATTAAGCATGTACTGATATCTGTAAATCGTCCTAAGTATTCTAAATTAAAGAATAACATTGTGTTTTTTTTAACTACACCATTTGCTGTAAAGAAATTAAGCGTGATCTTACCAGAGTCTAAAACTGTGTAGTAAGATCGAGGCGATATCCTTATTGAAGGACCTACTGGAGCATGGTCATTTATAAGACCCATTTGTGTCTGTACATGATCAGAGAGGCAATGATTTATAACAGGAGAGTTCTGACTTGATGAAATTGTTGAGTATGGCATCGTTGACACATGAGCAGTGTTGTTCACATCTACTTCAGCTGCATCAGGAACCCTCTTAAACTTTGGTGTTGAAACTAAGTAGAAAATTAATTTAGTTTGGCAACGTTAGCCAGTATAACACAATTCATTCAGATTAATTAGCTACAGATACAGTATGAACCTTATAATCTTCACAAATGCTTTTAGAAATCACATCATAATTTAAAATCCTCAAAACAGGAAGTGATTTGGGAATATAAAATCCTGTAAATCAGACATTAACCTGCAAAGTTGAGCAATTTTGAGAAATGTTTGTGATCAAGAGTTACAAAACCACCAACCTGACAATCTGAATGGATCTTAAAAAAAACCCACTAATATTAACATTAATGTTCATATTTCCCATCAGACAAAGGTTTGCAGAGTATCAGTTCCAGATGTCTGCATGGCCACCATCAGTGGTGCTCAATGTCAAATGACTATAGGTGTAATTTAAACGAAGTAATAAAGAAAGTAGGCATAAATAGGCATCTGTCACAATAGCCATCTGGCAGAAAGTTTTGGGTCCTTGTTTCACAGGTAGAAGCTTTTGATACTGCTTGTGAATTAGAGTTAACAAAATTATTTAATCAGTGTAACTCTTGATGATCTGTTTAGTCAGATTACCTTTCTGTAACAATCTTTGGAAATAATCCAAGTAGTCATAATTAGTGATTTCCTGCATTTCCCTTGAACCAATGAGAAAGCTGTTTTGGTTGCTGTAGTAAAAATTGTTTCAAACGTACCTATAACCTGAATAAAAAGTGAAATATTCTGGGTTTTCATCCTAAAACAGAAATCCACACTAAACAATACAACATTTATTTTTAAAAATGTTAATAAATATCACAAGTCACTTCTAAAGTTAAACTGAAAGCAGTAAATGTTTGTACCTTTGAAACGGAGTCCCAAATTTTCTATAGAAAGTGCTGGAGAAAATCAGGCAGTCTGGCAGCACCTTGCCTGGATGGATGCAACTTCAACAACACTGAAGAAGCTTGACACCATACAGGACAAAGCAGCCTGCTTGATTGGCACCACACCCACAAGCATCCACACCCTCCACCACCAACACTCAGTAGCAGCAGTGTGTATTATCTACACACAGTCAAAACGGTTGGCGCTGGAAAAGCACAGCAGATCAGGCAGCATCTGAGGAGCGGGAAAGTTGACGTTTCAGGCATAAGCCCTTCATCAGGAATGCTGATCAGGAATTCCTCTGATGCTGCCTGACCTGCTGTGCTTTTCCAGCGCCACACGTTTCAACTCTGACTCACCAGTATCTGCAGTCCTCACTTTCTGCTGTACTATCTACACCGTGCACTGCAGAAATTCACCTAACATCCTCGGATAACACCTTCCAAACCCACAACCACTTCCACCTAGAAGGACAACTGCAGCAGATATATGAGGGAGCACTACCACCAGCAAATTCCCCTCCAAACCATTCACAATCCTGACTTGGAAATATATCACTGTTCCTTCTATCACTCTGTGAAAATCCTGGAATTCTCTCCCTAATGACATTGTGGATCAACCCACACCAGGTGGACTGCAATTGTTCAAGAAGGCAGCTTGCCACCACCTTCTCAAGGGCAACTAGGGATAGACAACAAATGTTGGTCAGTCAGTGATACCCACATCCACAAATGAATTTTAAAAAATCCATAGACAGTATTTATTTACATAGCCCCATGGCATCTTTTTTTTCAAACTGAATAATCTACAAGCAATGTTTAATCCAAAATGTGAAGTTTTCAGAAAAATAATTTTGTCTTTTTTTGCAAGCAGTTTAGTCCATCAGAAAGGCTCCAAGCATTAAAGCCAGATGATGGAACATTAAATTTTTTTGTCCGAATTTTACACTATTACACACCACTTCATTCTCCAGGTTACCTATTCTTTGTTGTTTGGTCACAACTTGCCTTTTCAATTGCTTGATGAAGTGGAACTCAGGATTTGAAAATGACTTGAGACATTTGGGGGGTTGGCAGGAGGGGGATGTACAGTCTACCATGGATGTTTTAGTTGTTTGCAGAACAACTTGGTACCAGTGGCTTTGGAAGCTACAGGAGAGTGTGGTCAGATGTGATTATTACAGGTAATAATTAAGCAGAGCTTGCAGCTATAAAAATCTTAGCAGTGAGCAGCTGACACTCTTTCATGTGCAAACATTCACTCTGCATCTTCTAACTTCACTGTTGAATGATTTTGTGAAGCATGCAGCATGCCATAATAATTTTGAAATCCCTCACTGACGAGTATTCAAGTGCAGTTTCATTTGTGTTCAAGCTTCAGAATGGCTCACTGCATACTTAACGATGCATTTAGTAATTCATTGGTGCTCGAAACAGTACATTGGTTAGGTTTCTCTGCATGCCAGCAGTAACATTTGAAGAAGGTATTCTTTATCTCTTAGCCTACATTTCAAATCTGCTTTCATGTCCAAAGACATCAGAGAGTTTGGAATGCCATAGCATGGCGGCATCATTGCACACAGCATCAAAAGGATCTCCAGCTCTGTATTGGAGTGAAAGTCCTTTTGATTAACACATACCCTGGATGATCATAGGGTGTGCAGATTGCCACTTAGGCAGTAATACGTCTGTGAAACGAACCAGAGGTTTAAGCCAATCCCCACTCATTGTGATTGCACATTCACAGATGAAGCTACCACAGTTGTTTAGATCTGGTAAATAACCCAGTTATCTGTATTACACATGTCTGTCGACCAGGACATCTTGGCTATGTTAATGGCAAAGACCTGAAGTGAACCAGAGGTAGAGGTAAAATGACTGAAGGTGATGATGACTTTATTTAATAAATAATTCATGAATTATGGATTTATCAAATTTTTGCACCTATAAAATTTGAATTACAATGTGAAACATCGCACAACTGTTTCATGATACAAGCATTCACATATATATTACTTAGTTTATCTTTTCTATAACTCACCAGTCTCTTGCTGCACACAAATAGCACAGGAAACAGGCCTGTTTTTCTTGACTTCCTTTTTGCTATTTTCTCCTTTGTTGGAAGGCACTTTTGCTTTTCTAACATTTGTCTTCTTTGAAGGCAGAGGAGCAACTTTCTGATCTAACAGTGGTTTGCATAAAATTGAGCATTAACACAATTTCTAATATGTACAAATGTTGACATCATACTGATTGATTAAAAAGAAAGAAAATGTATTGCCTAATATTTCTGATCATGATTAGACAGTGAACTTCACCAAAGGAATAAAGTAGAAATCCATTCTCTGCAAGAATGACCCCAATCTATATATGGTTGTCACTTCAAGTCACCCTTCCATTTCACCTTCTTGACTTTGACTTCTGACCTTACTCCAATCAAAACTTCAGGAATAGTCTACTTTCTTCCTAGACATTCCACAAAGCTCTGGTTTGAGTCTAGTGATGAGAGACTGTTGTTGTCTTCCCATTTTATTACTGGCTTCTTTTATTTATATTCTACTTTGCTCTTACTATGAGCGGTTTTCCTGGTTGGTCCTTCAATGCATTTTTACAACCTGACAAAATTGATCTTTTGCACATACATCTAGCACATTTCATCTGAAAACTGAAATCCATTTTCAACCCTATTTAAAATGCTAACTCGTCTTTTCAGACGCTGATAGATATGTTGTTTATGACTATCAAATTTTGTATGCAAATGAGATCACACTAAAATCAATGTTGACATACGAAATCACATTGTATTTTGAACAAGTGAAGAGTGACAAAATAACATACCTGCTGTCTCATTTTTCAAAATATCCTGCAATAAAGCTGCACATCGATCAAGGCCTTTATGAATATCTGTAACCTTTGGAAAAAAAAATGACAATTTATGCTATCAGATGAAATCCAAGTATTTAATGAAACAATACTACACTAAAAGTAGAAGAGGCAACCATCTTATAGATGTTTATACCTGATCTTCAGAATCCGTGGAATACAGCGAGTAACCAGACTCTACAGAATTTGTTGAAGCTTTTCTACCTGTCAGCCTAATAAGAAAAACAAAATGGGATCAATAAAACATTTGCTTTCCGTGTTGAATATAAAAGGGGAAATATTTTGCCTCAACTGCTGCATAGTGCCAAATCTCACAGGAGATGTAAACTCATTTATAGCAAATTTTTGTTTCAGGGTAATAAAAAGCTGCTGTATTTATGCAGCCTGTTACATGCACAAAAGGCAGCTTACAACCAATTAAGTATTTTTGAAGAAGTATAATCACTGTCATAATGCAAGAAAGGCAGAGGCCAATGTGCAAAGCACCACACAGTAATTGAATAATAGGCAGATTGTCTACTTTTGTGACATTAATTTGGGGTAAATATTTGCCAGGATACTAAAATTAACGCCTTCACCTCTTTTAAAAATAGTACTGTCAGATTTTCACATCCCTCTGTGTCACAAAGCTAGTTTATTTTTTCTAAAAGCTGTTCCTTTTCTCAAGGATACTGTGTCCATGGTTGTTTTCCAGAGTGATAATAAACCACTCTTGGTGCCAATTAGTCTGGGTTGGTACAGAGATTAATGGGTATTGAGATGCCTTTTTGTTTATATGTAAACAGATGAGACTTTAGGCCAAAGTGGTCATGTTTTAGAAGTGACCTGTATAATAAAAGGGAAGTGGTCAGCTCATAATTGAGCAGTTTTGTTCAGTTCATTATTAGTTGGGAGTTCAACAGTGAGCTGTGTGGAAGCTCTCTCTCTCCTTCTAACTTCAACCTGTAAGCAGGTGCTCCATTTGTACTGGTTTTTAAGGGGGTTTGCTTATTGGGACTGTTGTGTATATTCAGAACAGCATAATTAAGTCTAGTTTGGATAGACTGAGTTCTGTAGGGGTTCTTTTTTCTGTTTTTTTGTGTTTCATTGTGTAATCTTGTGAATACATTTTTGTCTGTTTTAAAATCTCGTAGTCAACCTAACTACCTCACTCCAGATAATTTTCACTGTACACTTATCGAAATAAATTGCAAAGTTATGGTCTGGGCTGCCTGCTTAAGAATGTTTTGAGTGGTCTGGTCTAGTCCATAACACCTGAGAGAGCAGGAAGAACTTTGGTTTAACATATACAGAAAATGGCAGCTCTGAGTGCAGGACTGTCTCAATGTTGGAGAAAAGTATGTCTACATTTTTGTGCACAAGATTTTGGAATGAGACTTTAGCTGGTAACCATCTAATTCCAAGGCACATGCATTATTGACACTTATTATTTTTCTCAATTAATGTTTCTATCAGCATTCATTTATAAAAAAGGATGGTATCTAGAATGTTGCAAATTCATCAGAATACAATCAGTCCCTGAGTTGCAAATGGGTTCTGTTCTTGTATCTGTTCACAGATCAATTCATCCACAAGTTGGAATACCATGCAGGACAATATAAAAATAGTAGTTCATAAGTACAGGAAATGTTTGCAAGTCAGATCTTTAAAAATTACACTACTGTATGGTATCATGTTTCTCATTGTAAGCATTCTTAAGTTGCATGTTTGTAAGTCAGGGAGCCCTGTATGGCTTTTCTAGGGCTCTTGGGTTGCAGCAGTCGTGTCCCTGCCTCTAGGTCATTAGATCAGAGTTCAAGTTCCACCTGCCCCAGACATTTGTTAGATGGATTTTAAAATAATCTACAGCATTCCATTTAAAAAAACAAGCTATGAATTAGCATGCTAAGTTAAACCTTTTATTAAAAAAAAGATATATGGTGGCAAGAATACAGCAAAGCTTTAAATCTTGCATAGTTATGAGAATAGTGTAAATTTCACTTTTGAAAAATCTTACAAGTCTCAAGAGCAATCTCAGCCAGGTTTGTATTCCTGAAAGCTGGGACACAAAAAAATTAGACTCCAAATGACTAATAAGTACAGAACTCAGTATCAGAGGAATCTTCCTAAACTAGAAATAGTTCTATCCATACATTTTTTGCTCAGATATCAGAACTTGAAATATGTATAGCTGCTATAACTTTTCCCAAAAAATGTTAAAATGTTTTCATATTACATAACATTAAAGTGATTATAATTGAAGCTTTTAATATAAAAAAGTTAAAAATTCAGCAAAATGGCCAAACAAATGGACACCTTACCTCTTTTTCCCACTACGTTGCTTGTAAGAGCCTACTAACCTTCCTGAAGAAAGTGCCTAGCAAGAAAAATGAGACCACTTTTATGCATTGACACAATAAATCCTTAAAGATGTTGACAACTGGTAACTAAACTGCACTCAAAGGTGGACCAAAAGGATGGGGAAAAAAGGAATCGGAGAGTATTGATACATGGGGCATTTTCAAGTTGTATTGTTTTGTAGCAACACCTCTCACATGTGCATCACAATTTGAAAATAACAGTTGTTAAATTGACAGAAAATCATGTGATAAAATTTTACATCACATCAAGTTTTAGTCCACTAAATAATTAACAACCGAGGGTGAATTATACTAATCAAAAAAGTAAAATTAGCAATGCAAGATTAAAGATGAATCACGTTTGATACAATAAAATCAAAATATTTCACAAATTTACGTGAAATTATCTACTGTGTTTTCTAACAGCATTAAAGTATTCACTAGAACTTTTCACAGCTGCAGTGACAAGTTGAAGGTGAACACTACATGTTAACATGTACAATTTCTGATTGGCTACCAAATGCTTGTCGTTTTGCCTCAGTTCTTAGAGTTTTTCTTTAATTTCTAGAAATACATATTCAATTGTTTGTTCAAATTATTGCCTCAATTATATGACCCTTCAGTCAACTATTTCATAGAATTCAACAACTTTAGGTCATATGTCTTGGTAACAATTCAGCTTTTTCCACATGCACATCCCCTTGACCACTGGTTTTCAACCTTATTGTCTGTGGCCCATTTAGGCAAGGCTGAATACCCACAGGTCACCACTATTCCTAACTTAACTGTTTTCATTTACCACTGCAAAAACAACTTAATAATATATTGGCATGGACAGAGGTTTGATTAATAATCAGGAATCGGAGAGTATTGATACATGGGGCATTTTCAAGTTGCCACAAAGCACCAGAGTTGTAGCTTCAGTTGTTCACAATCTATGTTAAAGGACAGACTGAAGAGACAGAGTAGTGCATCTCAGTTGCTCATGATATAAAGCGGAAATGCAGGTGAAAATAAAAAGAAAAGAAATAATTCACTTTTGAGGGGACGACAGATTCAACATCAAGGAAAAAAGGGGGACATGCAAAAAATATACTGCAATAACCATGTGTGACTTCAATATACACCTAAATTGAATCAACCGAAATCGGCAAAAGTAGCTTGGAGGGGTTCATTAATTATTCTAAGAAACTGTCCTGAATACAATGGGTTATGGAAACAAACAGGGAACTGACAATTTTATATTTGCTAATGGGGAGCAACAATCATAAAAGTGATGAATTAATTTAACAAATCAGTTTTTGTCCCTATGCCACAAGCTTTTTTGCCAAATAATCTCTCCAGTCTTCCATAAACCCTCCTTTTTGTTTTTCTACAAACCTCCCTTATTTCACCTGTTTATAATAGATTACATTCTTAACATTTCTCGACCTTAAACCTTGTTTCTTAACTTCAGGTCTGACATGATGCATATCCCCCATTTTAATCACTCAACTGCCTAGTCCAAGGCTTCCCAAAGTGGTGGGGGGCAAGACCTAAGTAAAGTCGCATGCCCTAAGGCACAATAGCTATTGTGGAACTTTGACAGAGTTTTAAGGGCTGCACATGCCCTCAGAGATTTCCCCCCCTCCACTCCCCACCTACCCACAACTAATTCTTACTGAGGGGATGCCACAACTTTCAAGACTCAAAATGGGGTCAAGGTGTAAGAAACAAAGTAGGATCAGAAGGGTAGAATTGAGGAAATGCAAAGGTGAAAAAAAAACATAGTTGCAGTTACGTGCAGGCCCCCAAACAGTAGTCAGCAACTGGGGCACAAGATACATCAGGAGATAGAAAAAGATGTGTAGGAAAAGCAACGTTATAGTGATCACAAGGGATTCCAATATGCAGGTGGACTGGGAAAATCAGGTTGGTACTGGATTGCAAGAAAAAGAATTTGTGGAATGTCTACGAGATGGCTTTTTGGAGCAACATGTGATGGAGCCCACTAGGGAACAGGCAATACTGGATTTAGTGTTGCGCAATGAGGAAAACTTGATCAGGGAGCTTAGGTGAAGGAACCCTTAGGAGGCAGTGATCATAATATGATTGAATTTGCTCTGCAATTTGAGAGGGAGAAAATAGAACCAGAGGTATTACAGCTGAATAAAGGCAACTACAAAGGAATGAGGGAGAAACTGCGTAGAATTGACTGGAGGAGGAGCCTAACAGGAAAGACAGTGGAACAACAATGGCAGGAGTTTCTGGGAGTAATTCAGGAGACACAAAAGGGATTCATCCTGAGGGAAACGAAGCATGATACAAGGAGGATGAGGCGACCATGGCTGACCAGGGAAGTCAGGGATAGCACAAAAACAAAAGAGAAAGCATATTGTGTGTTGAAGGACAGTAGGAAGCCAGAGGATTGGGAAGCTTACAAAACCAGAGGACAACAAAAAAAAAGGAAAAGATTAAATCTGAAGGTAAGCAAGCCAGTAATATAAAAGACTGTAAGAGTTTCTTTAGATATATAAAGAGCAAAAAAGAGGCAAAAGTGGACATTGGACCACTGGAAAATTACCCTGGAGAGAGTAGTGGCGAAACGGCTGAGGTAAATGGCCAAGGAACTGAATAATTAATTTCCATCGGTCTTCATGGTGAAAGACACAAGTAATATCCCAAAAATTCAAGAGAGTGAGAGGGCATAGCTAAGTATGGTAGCCATTACTAAGGGGAAGGTACTAGAAAACCTGAATAGCCTGAAGGTGAATAAATCACCTGGACCAGATGGTTTACATCCCAGAGTTCAAAAGGGACATAGCTGAAGAGATAGTGGAAACTTTAGTAGTGATCTTTCAGGAATTGCTAGAATCAGGGAGGGTCCCAGAGGACTGGAAAATTGATAATGTGACATCCCTGTTTAAAAAGGGAGTAAGGCAAAAGATGGAAAATTACAGGCCAATTAGCCTAACCTTGGTTGTGGGTAAGATCCTGGAATCCATTGTGAAGGATGAGATTTCTGGATACTTGGAAGTGTAAGATAACATAGGGCAAAGTCAGCATAGTTTCATCAAGGGGAGGGCATGCCTCACAAATCTGCTAGAATTCTTTGAGAAAGTAAAAAGCAGGTTAGACCAGGAGAGTCAATGGATATTATCTATCTGGACTTCAAGAAGGTCTTTGACAAGATGCCACACAGGAGGCTACTGAGTAAGATGAGGGCCCATGGTATTAGAGGCAAGAGGCTCGCATGGATAGAAGCTTGACTGTCTGGCAGAAAACATAGAGAGTGGCAATAAAAGGGTCCTTCTCAGGATGGCAGCCGTTCACAAGTGGTGTTACACAAGGCTCAGTGTTTAGACAGCAACTTTTCACTTTATACATTAACGATTTAGATGAAGGAACTGAAGGCATTCTGGCTAGGTTTTCAGACGATACAAAGAGAGGTGGAGGGGCAGGTAGCATTGAGGTGGTTGGAAGGCTGCAGAAGGATTTGAATAGGTTAGCAGAGAGGGCAAAGAAATGGCAGATGGAGTACAATGTGAGATACTGTGAGGTCATGCACTTTGGTAGGAAGAATAGAGGCATGGATTATTTTCTATACAGGGAGAAAATGTGGGCGGCACGGTGGCACAGTGGTTAGCACTGCTGCCTCGCAGCGCCAGAGATCCGGGTTCAATTCCCGCCTCAGGCGACTGACTGTGTGGAGTTTGCACATTCTCCCCGTGTCTGCGTGGATTTCCTCCGGGTGCTCCGGTTTCCTCCCACAGGCCAAAGATGTGCAGGTCAGGTGAATTGGCCATGCTAAATTGCCCATAGTGTTAGGTAAGGGGTAAATGTAGGGGTAGGGGTATGGGTGGTTTGTGCTTCGCCGGGGCGGTGTGGACTTGTTGGGCCGAAGGGCCTGTTTCCACACTGTAAAGTAATCTAATCTAAAAAAAAAATTCAGAAAGTTTGAAGTGCAAAGTATCTTGGGAGTTCTAGTCCAAGATTCTCTCAAAGTAAACTTGCAGGTTAAGTCATTAGGAAGGGAAATGCAATAATGGCATTTATTTTGAGAGAACCTGAATATAAAATCAGGGATGTACTTCTGAAGTTTATAAGGCTCTGGTCAGACGAGATTTGGGCCCCATATCTCAGGAAGGATGTACTTGTCCTGGAGTGTGTTCAGAAGAGAGTCACAAGAATAATCCCAGGAATGAAAAGCCTAACATCTGAGGAATGTTTGAGGACTCTAGGTTTATACTCGATGGAGTTCAGAAGGATGAGAGGGGAATCTAATTGAAACTTACAGAACACTAAATGGCCTGGGCAGAGTGGACATTGGGAAGATGTTTCCATTGGTAGGAGAAACTGGGAGCCGAGGGCACAGTCTTGAACTGAAAGGAAAACCTTTTAGAATGGAGATAGGGAGAAACTTCTTCAACCCGAATGTGGTGAATCTATGGAATGCATTGCCACAGAAGGCTGTGGAGGCTAGGTCATTTAGTATATTTAAAACGGAGATAGATAGGCTCATGAGTTTCAAGGAGATCAAGGTTTACTGGGAGAAAGTGGTAGAATGGGGTTGACAAACATATTAGCCATGATTGAATGGCAGAACAGACTCGATGGGCTGAATATCCTAATGTATGCTCCTACGTCTTATGGTCTTAACAGCTATTGATGTGGCTCAGTTTGCACAGGACATAAATATATTATACAAATACAAGGTTTTGTTAGAAAATTTCAAAGTTCTCCACTAAAGGGTTAAGGAGAATCCAAAGGGATTTTATGAATTTATGAAGGACAAAAGGGTAACTAGGAAGCAAAGCAGACTATGTGTGGAACCACGGGAGATGGCGGAAGATATTAAATAGGGAGCTCATGGAATACATTGAGAACTAGCCATTTGGAGACAGAACTGCTTGAAGGTAGAAGACAGAGGACGGTGGTAGAGGGTTGTTTTTCAGATCCTACAGTCCAACCCGTTCATGCTGACCAGTTATCCCAACCCAATCTAGTTCCACCTCCCAGCACCTGGCCCATATCCCTCCAAACCCTTCCTATTCATATACCCATACAAATGCCTTTTAAATGTTGCACCACTTCCTCTGGCAGCTCATTCCATACATGTACCACCCTCTGTGTGCAACGGTTGCCCCTTAAGTAACTTTTATATCTTTCCCCTCTCACCCTAAACCTATGGCCTCTAGTTCTGGACTCCCCACCTCAGGGAAAAGACTTTGCCTATTTACCCTATCCATGCCCGTCAATTTTGTAAACCTCGATAAGGTCACCCCTCAGCTACGACGCTGCAGGGAAAACAGCCCCAGCCTGTTCAGCCTCTCCCTATAGCTCAAATCCTCCAACCCTGGCAACATCCTTGTAAATCTTTTCTGAACCCTTTCAAGTTTCACAACATCATTCCGATAGGAAGGAGACCAGAACTGCATGGAATATCCCAACAGTGGCCTAACTAATGTCCTGTACAGCCGCAACATGACCTCCCAACTCCTGTACTCAATACTCTGACCAGTAAAAGAAACCATACCAAATGTCTTTTTCACTATCCTATCAACCTGCGACTCCACTTCCAAGGAGTTATGAACCTGCACTCCAAGGTCTATAGGGATAGGTTGAATAGGCTGGGGCTGTTTAGATTAGATTAGATTACATTACATTACAGTGTGGAAACAGGCCCTTGGGCCCAACAAGTCCACACCGACCCGCCGAAGCACAACCCACCCATACCCCTACATTTACCCCTTACCTAACACTATGGGCAATTTAGCATGGCCAATTCACCTAACCTGCACATCTTTGGACTGTGGGAGGAAACCGGAGCACCCGGAGGAAACCCACACAGACACGGGGAGAACATGCAAACTCCACACAGTCAATCGCCTGAGGCGGGAATTGAACCCGGGTCTCAGGCGCTGTGAGGCAGCAGTGCTAACCACTGTGCCACCGTGCCGCCCACAAAACTCTGGAGAGTTGAAGCCTGAGGGGTGACCCATAGAGGTTAATGAAATTATGAAGGGCATGCAGAGAATAAATAGATAAAGGTATTTTCCCTGGGGTGAGGCAGTCCAGAACTAGAGGGCATAGGTTTAGGATGAGAGGGGAAAGATATTAAAAGGACATAAGGGGCAACGTTTTCACGCAGAGGATGGTGCGTATATGGAATGAGCTGTCAGAGGAAGTGGTGGAGGCTGGTACAACTGCATCATTTAAAAGGCATCTTGATGGGTATATGAATAGGAAGGATTTCAAGAGATACGGGCCAAGTGCTGGCAAATGGGACTACATTAGGTTGGGATATTTGGTCGGCATGGATGAGTTGGACCGAAGGGATTGTTTCTGGGCTGTACATCTCTATGACTCGATGAATATTGTGCATCAGTGTTAACTGTGGAGAAGGACATGGAAGATACAGAATGTGGAGAAATAGATGGTGACATCTTGAAAAATGAGTGGCACTGAAAAAGCACAGCAGGTCATACAGCATCTGAGGAGCAAGAGAGTCGACATTTTGGGCTTAAGAAGGGCTTATGCCCAAAACGCTGACTCTTTTGCTCCTCAGATGCTGCCTGACCTGCTATGCTTTTCCAGCACCACACATTTTAACTCTGATCTCCAGCATCTGCAGTCCTCACCTTCTCCACGTCTTAAAATGCATAAAAGTGGGTACATCCCCATGACCTGATAGGTGTAACCTCACCTCTGCCCCCCGCCCCGCTGATGGGAATATAAAGAACTGATTGCTGGGCCCCTTGCTGAGATAGTTAGATTATCGATAGTCACAGGTGAGGTGACAGAAGACTAAAGGTTGGCTAAAATGGTGCCATTATTTAAGAAAGGTGGTAAGGAAAAGCCAAGGAACTATAGACCAGTGAGCCTGACATCGGTAGTGCGTACGTTTTTGGACAGAATCCTGAGGGACAGGATTTACATGCATTTGGAAAGGCAAGGACTGATTAGTGATAGCCAACATGGCTTTGTGCGTGGGAAATCATGTCTGATAAACCTGATTGAGTCTTTTTGAAAAAGTAACAAAGAGGATTGATGAGGACAGAGCTCTGCTTTTTCAGCACCACACTCTTCAACTCTTCCTCATAACAGTTCTTCAGTTCTGAAGATGATTCATGTTGGACTCTAAACATTAATTAATATGTTTGTTTTCTCTCTCCATAGATGCTGAGAGACTTAAGTTTCTCCAACATTTTGTTTTTTATTTTTGAACTCCAATATCCAAAATGTTTTAGTTTTAGTCTACACAACACAATGCTCTCAACAAACAATGAATGTCTTAGTTTAGTGGAGGGGTTAAATGTTGGGCAAATCAGGAGCGACGGTTGCCAAGTTAACTTATACTCCATCACACCCACACACTTTACCAAGATTTCACACACGCAAATACACACTCTCTCACATACACACACTCTTTAGATTTTTTTTTTAGATTAGATTACTTACAGTGTGGAACAGGCCCTTCGGCCCAACAAGTCCACACCGCCCCACCGAAGCGCAACCCACCCATACCCCTACATCTACCCCTTACCTAACACTACGGGCAATTTAGCATGGCCAATTCACCTGACCTGCACATCTTTGGACTGTGGGAGGAAACCGGAGCACCCGGAGGAAACCCACGCAGACACGGGAAGAATGTACAAACTCCACACAGTCAGTCGCCTCAGGCGGGAATTGAACCCGGGTCTCTGGCGCTGTGAGGCAGCAGTGCTAACTCTCTCCCCCATGTACACGCACAGACATAATTCTATTGGTGAATTTGTATTTGCAGAATTATATTTGCAGATTCATTCTATTTTGCTCAAACAAATGCACAAACTGCAGGCAGTCAATGTATATTTTGTAAATTCCACTTTGGAAATAGAACCAGTCTGACTCAAGACGTGGATACAGCCAGTCTCTAACCACACATCTTCAATGCATTGTCTGAGCTGACCTTTTGTTATAAAACCTTAAGTTATCTCAAGAAGGTGACTTAAAAGAAGTTCTGGGATTTATATATTAATGAATCAAAACATTCTAAAAGATGAATGACTTAACAATCCAGGTTTGTTCAATATATCATTTCAGTTGCATGACAGTGTAATCTTTTGCTATAAATTCTGTGTCTTATGGTCTTATTCCCCACAATCACCTCAATAGTCAGCACTCTCAAAGCTAGTGCTTCCAAATAAACCTGTTGGAGTATAACTTGGTGTTGTGTGTTTTTAGTAATAACTTATGGCCACTCAGCATTGCTCAGAGATTCTGGCTTGGATTTGAAAAGTTTATTTATTTAACCTATCATACATTCCTGAAATATTCAGACAAATGCAATTTCCCAATTACTGTAAAATGTGGCAGCACAGTGGCTCAGTGGCTAGCACTGCTGCCTCAAGCGCCAGGGACCTGGGTTCAACTCCAGCCTTCGGCGACTGACTGTGTGCACATGTCTGCATGGGTTTACTCCAGGTGTTCTGGTTTCCTCTCACAGTCCAAAGATGTGCAGATTAGATGAATTGCCCATAGTCTTTAGGGATGTGTAGGTTAAGTGCATTGGTCGGGGTAAATATAGGATAATAGGGTAGGGGAATGGGTTTGGGTGGGTTACTTTCAGAGGGTTTGTGTAGACTTGTTACACTCAGTAGGGATTCTATGAAAATTCTCAGTCCAAATATTAGTCAAGTTATGAATTTGTGTCCTCAAGTTTCACATCAGAGATTACTGTTAAGTGGATGTTTTCTCCCAAACAATGAAAACAAAAACAACTAAACACCAAACTGAGTTTGCAATCATCCAAAACAATCCAAACAAATCCTATCAGCAATCGAATTTAAATTAGTACATAGTACCCTCAAACTAAAATCACATTAGAAATCACATAGCTCATTAACAAAAACAGAAATTGGAGAAACTCAGCAGGTCTGGTAACATCTGTGAAGAGAAAATAGGGTTCTAAAGTTCTACATAGAACATAGAAGAAGACAGCGCAGTACAGGCCCTTCGGCCCTCGATGTTGCGCCGATCCAAGCCCACCTAACCTACACTAGCCCACTATCCTCCATATGCCTATCCAACGCCCGCTTAAATGCCCATAATGAGGAAGAGTCCACCACTGCTACTGGCAGGACATTCCATGAACTCACGACTCGCTGAATAAGTGTCATCGAGGTGACTCTGTTCCACAACCTGGGCTAGCCTACCCTTCACAGATCCAGCAAGACACAAGTGGAAGGAAGTCGTGCTGAGTCTCATATCATGGAGCCTGAAGCTGCTTTATTGCCTGCGTCTCACCCTGGAAACTGTGCCTCACCCCACTCCTATTCAATCCTGCCTCCCTACCCACATACTCTGAACATTTGGTCACCTCCATGTGGATGTCCATGCTAGGGCTGTGACTCAGGTAGGGGCTTCAGAATAGTGTTTTTCATTTTGGTTTCAACTCCACTCTATTTCCCATCCACTCGATACTGCGGCATGTATCATACTGACACTTCCAGGTGAAGGTTGTTACTGATTAATGTTTGCAGCTTATCTATATCCCTCTGTAACCTGCCACGTCCTTCCTCCCTGTCTACAACTCCTCCGACTTTCGTATCATTCGCAAACTTGCTCACCCAACCTTCTAACCCCTCCTGCAGGTCATTTATAAAAATGACAACAGCAATGGTCCCAAAACAGATCCTTGCGGAACACCGCTAGTGATGGCACTCCAAGATGAACCTTTGCCATCAACTACTACCCTCTGTCTTCTTCCAGCCAGCCAACTCCTAATCCAAACCTCCAACTCACCCTCAATGCCATACCTCCGTATTTTTTGCAGTAGTCTACCATGGGGAACCTTATCAAATGCCTTACTAAAATCCATATACACATCTACCGCTTTCCCCTCGTCCACCTCCTTAGTCACCTTCTCAAAGAATTCAATAAGGTTTGTGAGGCACGACCTGCCCTTCACAAAACAATGCTGACTATCCTTGATCACATTATTCTAAAGGGTCACTGAACCCAAAACGTTAACTCCTTTCTCTCGACGTATACTACCAGACCCGTTGAGTTTAGTTTCTCCAGCAATTCCTGTTTTGTTTCAGCTTTCCAGATTACGCTAACAATCGTTTGAAACAATTCTCAACATTTCTTACCTTCGAAGCCTTCCCAGGTTTCATCTTGATTGTGGTCTCCCGATTGTATCCGAAGGGCATCTTCAAGGCAGTTTATATGCCAATGATGAAAGGATATTCGACCAAATCAAGGTGTTCCCTGAAGGATATCTGACAGCAAGAGCATGACTCCAATACCACTACCCTCTCCAAGCTTCATAACACTGCCCCACTCGCCCACAAGATACTCGCGAGTGACACTTTAAACGATTTTAATTCAAGACGCACCAACGTATTAGCAATTTATATATAAATAAATTGTCACACCAGCACCGTACCCAGGAAACATCCACCTACCTCACTGTAACAGAAACTTTTCCTTCCAGACATCACCAGCTGACAGCGGCACCTCAGCGGAATTTCCGACTAAGATAACAGCATTGATTGGCTGCGCTGAGGGAACGGCCCGCCCCTAGGTGGAGGGGCACGCGGTGAGTGGTGGAGGGAGCTGCCGGTCACGAATTCAGCCCAATCCCCTGACAGGGGAATTTCGAAGGAAGGGCGGTTGGTGGCGCGGGCCCGGCCGTTAGCTGCTGCTGCTCGGGAGGACGCAGGATTCGCGGGGAACAAGCCTCCTGTCCCGCTACTCACTCACAACGAGCTAACAAAGTGAGGCCACTTCATGGTGCACACTTCGAAATAACCTATCATTTGTGCATGGTACTTCTGGATATGAGAAAGCTGGCTTTACGCAATGATTTGGAGATGCCGGTGTTGGACTGGGGTGTACAATGTTACAAATCACACAACGTCAGGTTATAGTCCAACAGGTTTACTTGGAAGCACTAGTTTTCCGGGTGCCGCTCCTTCATCAGATGGTTGTGGAGTGCAACCGAAAGCTAATGCTTCCAATTAAACCTGTTGGACTATAACCTAGTGTTGTGTGATTTGTGGCTTTACGTAAGTAAGCGTTCGCTCTAAATACATAGAGTCATACAGATGTACAGCACGGAAACAGACCCTTCGGTCCAATCCGTCCATACAGACTAGATATCCCAACCCAATCTAGTCCCATTTGCCAGCACCTGGACCATATCCCTCCAAACCCTTCCTATTCATATACCCATCCAAATGCCTCTTAAATGTTACAATTGTACCAGCCTCCACCACTTCCTCTGGCAGCTCATTCCATACAAGCACCACCCTCTGTGTGAAAAAATTGCACCTGAGGTCCCTTTTAAATCTTTCCCCACTCGCCCTAAACCTGTGCCCTAGTTCTGGGCTTCCCCCACCCCAGGGAAAAAACTTGTGTCTATTTATCCTATACATGCCCCTCATGATTTTATAAACCTCTCTTCGGTCACCCCTCAGCCTCCAAAGCTCCTGGAAAAACAGCAGCCTATTCAGCCTCTCCCTATTGCTCAAATCCTCCAATCCTTTCAAGTTTCACAACATCCTTCTGATTAGTGTACAGTATCTAGTGTCATCTGAAAATGTGGGTGCAGTGCGAAGACTTGACATGCATTTTTTTTAAAACAGCTTTTCTAATCAACATGTACAGAAATGTTGGTGTGTGGCGCTGAAGCAGGTCAGCATTGAACTTGGGCCTCTCAGGTCTAGATGCAGGCATGACCACAAAAGGACCCTTGGCAAGCAGCAAACATGGAAACATAGAAAATAGAAGCAGGAGGAGGCCATTTTGCCCCTTGAGCCTGCTCCACCATTCATCACGATCATGGCTGATCATCTACCTTAATAGCCCAGTCCTGCTTTCTCCGTAAAACATTTTATTCCATTTTCCCCAAGTGCTATATCTAGCCACCTCTTGAATACATTCAATGTTTTGGCATCAACCACTTCCTGCAGTAATGATGTCCACAGGCTAACCACTCTTTGGATGAAAAAAATCTCCTCATTTCTGCCCTAAGGTTTTGGACACACCCATCATCAGGAACATCCTCCCTGCTTCTAATTTGTCTAGCCCTGTTAGACTTTTATAAGTCTCTATGAGATCCTGCCACATTTGTCTGAACTCCAGCAAAAATAATCCTAATCTAGTCAATCTCTCCTCATATGTTAGTCCTGCCATCCCCGGAATCAGCCTGGCAAACCTTCGCTGCACTTCCACGAGAGCAAGAACATCCTTCCTCAGAAAAGGAGACCAAAACTGTACATGATATTCTAGATGAGGTCCCTCCAAGGCCCTGTATAACTGCAATACATACCTGCTCCTGTACTCAAAACCTCTCACTATGATGGCCAACATAACATTTGCCTTTTTTACCGCCTCCCAATTTACAGCAATTCAGGTAGTAATCTGCCTTCTTGTTTTTGCTCACATTTATTCAAATTATATTGCATTTGCCATTGATTTGCTCACTCACCCAACCAGACCATGCTGAAGGATTTCTGTATCCTCATCAAAGCTCAGCATCTCACTCAACTTGGTAACATCTGAAAACTTTGAGATGTTACCTTTTGTTCCCTCATCCAAATCATGAATATATATTGTGATTAGTTGGGGTCTCAGCACCGATCCCTGTTACTACCTGCCAATTTGAAAAGGATCCATTAATTCCTACTCTTTGTTTCCTCCCTGCCAACCAGTTTTCTATTCATCTCAATACATTTCCCTAATCTCATATGCTTTAATGTTGCTCAATAATCTCTTCTGAGGGACTTTGTCAAACACTTCCTGAAAGTCCAAATATACTACACCAACTGGATCCCTCTTGTCAACTCTAATATCTTTGTAGAATTTCAACAGATTTGTCAAGCATGATTTCCTCTTCATAAATCCATGCTGAATCTGTCTGATTCTGCCACTGGTTTCTAAATGCTCTGCTATAAAGTCCTTGATAATGGATTTGAGAATTGTCCCCACTACCGATGTTAGGCTTACTGTTCTATAATACCTTGGTTTCTCTCTGCCTTCCTTTTTGAGTATTGGAGTGATATTAGCTACCCTCCAATCTGCAGGAACTGTACCAGAGTCTATTGAATCCTGGAAAATAACCACCAATACATTCACTATTTCTAGAGCCATTTCATTAAATACAGGTAGTTCTGGGATATGCGCATTTTGGCAAAGGGATGAAGAATTGGGGCACAGTATTTTCGAGAATGCTTCCCTCCGTTGGCGATTCCAACGGGGATCGGTTCACGCTCTTCATTCTGCACGTGCACCAATGTCCGGACCGAAGCCTCCGCACTGTTCTGCGCATACATGATGTCGACGCCAGCCTTCATGTCATTCTGTGCATGTGCTGATGTCAGCTGCCTGACAGAGCAGCTGATTATGAGAGGTACTGTACAGAGAGCAGCTTTTTTAAATATACTGTGTTAGCTTTACTTTTGTTTCGTTAATAAATATGATTTCAAACATCATTCAGGATGTACTGTACTTTGCGTGAGACTTCTGGGTGATCTTTGAGTGATCGTGAGTGATATTCTTTGCTGGTCTGTCCCAACCCCACTTTTCCCATAGGCCCATTATTTCTATTAGGCGAAGTTTCGCTGGAATGTAACTATGGCATTATAGGAGAACTACCTGTACTCTGTGATTTAGATTATCAGGCCCTGGGGATTTATCTGCCTTCAATCCCTTCAATTTTCCTTGCAGCATTCCTCTACTAATGTTGATCTCCCTCAGTTCTTCCCTCTGGCTAAACCTTGCATTCTCCAATATTTCTGGTATCTGATTTGTGCCCTCTTTTGTGAAGACAGAACCAAAGTTTATATTCAGTTGCTCAACCATCTCTTAGTCCCCTATTATAAACCCCCCCTCCCCCCCCCACTTTATGTTTGTAGGGGACCTACATTTGTCTTCACCAAATCTCTTTCTCTTCACATACGTATAGAAACTCTTCGTGTCAGTATTTATGCTCGCAGCAAGTATGTTTTTGTCCTGTATTTTCATCTTCTTAATCAATTCCTTGGTCTTTCTTTGCTGAATTCTAAACTGCTCCTAATCCTCAGACCTATTATTTTCTTAGCCAATTTGTATGCTTCTTCCTTCAATCAGTTACTATCTTTAATTTCCTTTGAAAGCCATAGTTTGGCTCTATTACCCATTTTGCTTTTGTACCAGACAGTAATGAAGAGTTGTTGCAGTTCCTCCATGCATTCCTTGAATGTTTGCCACTGACTATCCACTGTCATCCCTTTAAGTAATTCTCCCTAATCAATCAAGGCCAACTCACCTCATATCTTCATTGTTACCTTTATTAAGATTCAGCACCCTAGTCTCCGAATCAACTATCTCACTCTCCAACTTGATAAAAAAATTCCATTGTATATGGTTGCTTATCCCCAGAGGGTCTCGTACAGCTAGATTGGCAATGATCCCTTCTCATTATACAATACCAAGTCTAAGATGGCCTGCTCTCTATTTGGTTCCTCCATAGATTAGTCAAGAAAACCATCCCATATACACTCCACAAATTCTTACTCTACAGCGTTGTGGCTAATTTGATTTACCCAATCTACGTGCAGATTAAAATCACCCATGATCTCCAATATTCCCTTAACATGCATCTCTAATTTTTTGTTTAATGCCATTCCCAACAACACCACTGCAGTTTGAGTGTCTGTATATGACACCCACTAATATTTTTAGTCCATTGATATCTTGCAACTCTACTCATACATACTTCACATTGTCAGAGCTAACATCCTTTTTCACTATTATGTTAATTTCCTCTTTAAGCAGCAATGCCTCTCCACCACTCCTTTTTTGCCTGTCCTTCCTAAATACTGAATACCCTGGGACATTCAGTTCCCACTCCTGGTCACCCTGCAGCCATGTCTCCATAATCCCAACTACATCGTGCTTGCTCTCATCTATCTGCGTGATTAGTTCATTCACTTTATTGCAAATGTTTCCCACATTAAGGCACAAAGCCTTTCAGCTTGTCTTTTTAACATTTTGTCTTGCTCCCAATATTTTTCTCAATAGCCCTGTTTGAGTTTTGTCCTTGGTTTCTCTGCATTTCACTTTTCTTATTCCCTTTTCTACCTTTTGTTTTTGTCCTTGCTTCCTCCTTCCCTGACTCCTTGCATAGGTTCCCATCCCCCTGGCATATTAGTTAAAACCCTCTCCAACCGCTCTAGCAAACATTCCCCCTAGGACATCAATCCCAGTCCTATCCAGGTGTAACATGTCCAATTTGTACAGATCCCACCTCCCCCAGAACCAGTCCCAATACCCCAGGAATCTGAAACCCTCCCACTGATACCACCTTTACAGCCACGTATTTGTACAATGTATCCTGTCATTTCTAATCTGATTAGCACTAGGCATCGATGGTACTCCTGAGATCACTACGTTTGAGGTCCAATTTCTTAACTTACTTCCTAAGTATTCTGCTTTTAGGACCTTATCCCTTTTTTCTAACCTATGTCACTTGTACTGATATGTACCACGATCATTGGCTGTTCACCGTCCCCTCAAGAATGTCCTGTACCCCACCTGTAGATATCCTTGACCCGAGCACGAGGGAGGCAACATACCATCCTGAAGTCTCATTTGTAGCCACAGAAACACCTGTCTATTCCCCTTACAGTTGAGTCCCTTACAACCATAACTCTGGCACACTTTTTTCCCCTCTGCAGCAGAACCAATTGTGGTGCAACGAGTTTGGCTGCTGCTCCTGCCTTCCCCTGACAGGTCATTCCCCCCAACAGTATCCAAAATGAAATATCTGTTTTGCAGGAGAAAGTGCAGGAATCTCCTGTGGTCAATCTGCCTATGCCTTTTGCTCTGTCTGGTGGTCATCTATTCCTTCCTGCCTGTGGAATCTGAGGCTGCAGTGTGACCACCTCTTTATACATACTATCCATGACACTCTCTGTCCCCAGCTGTCGCTCCAGCTCCAGTCCTGCATATATGCTGACCCTGAGAACTCCAACTGACAATGGCTTGCCACATGGAGTAAGAGGAGCAAACCAAGACTTTGAGCTCTCCTGCCATGGTTAACCTCTTTAATTTAAACTTTGGAAGGTACTTTATATTAGGTGAAATCCAGTTATGTGAGGCCCTTCTTTCCTGATCCGTGTACTACTACCCTTACAAATTAGAAGCCAAAAAAAAAGGACTATAAGTGATAGAAGTTGTAAGGATTTACCTGCCTTACCCACTACTCACCAATAAGCTCTCTCCCTTGTCACCTGCAGCAGGGCAAGACTACTCACTGTTCTTTGACAGCACTCCCTCCATAAACTACTGTTTGGTGGTGGTGGTGACTGTGCTGATGCAAATCTTCACCCTGACAGTCAATCACCATCGCCACAGCCCTCTGTTGGACGCTTGTCTTCACCTGAACTACACAAACCATTATTTGGTATTAGACAAACAGGTAGCTAGAAGAAGCCAGCCAGCATCAGGAGGTGGAGAGGTCAATGTTTCAGGTTGAGACCTTTCATCAGGTTAGGGGAGGGGGAAGGGAGCTCAGAAATAAATAGAGGGAGGGAGCTGGGGCTGGGGGAATGATAGGTGAGATATTGGTAGGTGGATGCAGGTGGGGGTTTAGTGTGAGAGGTAAGTGGGAAGGTGGAGCAGATAATTGGAAGGAAGATGGACAAATAAGGTCAGGTCAAGGAGGCGGAGGGGAGAGTAATGGGTGAAATTGGTGGTGGGGCGATAGAGAAGCTCATGAGGTGGGAGGTGGAATGGAAGGGAGGTGGCAGGGCTGGTCAGGGAGCTGGCAGGTGGGTGGAAAGGTTATTTGAAATTTCATTACTCAGTTTCACAAGTCCCTTGGTTGTCTTATATATCTACTGTATGTCCCTAAAGAACTGGTTTGAGAAATGATTTACAATCTCACAATGATCCTTGGCAGAAACCTGTGATCCAGAGTAGCCATCATCCTCAAATTGAGGGACAGTCAACCAGGATAACAGTCAAAAAGGGAGTGCAAGTGCCCACACAATATATACATGGTTCATGGACTCCACAGCACCACAGAACAAGCAGTTGGGCTGGGAGTCCGTGAACCACTCGTGCAGCACCCTTCACCCCAGAGCTCCGAGAGAAAGGGGGAGGACTCCTGTGTAGAGAGCCCTCCACTGGGGATTTGGATCTCAGTTTTGTAGTAGAATTATGTTGTATTCATTAGTGTAAATTTAAAATTTAAAAAATATAGCAACTTACCGGAAATTAGAAATAAAAGTACAACATTGCTAGAAATTTTGTGAACAGGTAAGTGGTAGACTAGCTGTTTGTTTTCTCCACTCTAGTTGACTGCAACAGATCTTTTTTTGGAATTTGCCAATTCAGTGAGTGTTTAATTATTTTACATGCTACGACTGTAAAAGAAACACACACAGATCTGCTTGTACATTTAAATATAAAGGGAAAAAGGATTTATTATCCATGACTGTTAATTTATGGAAATAAATTAAGTGTGTCAACTCACACGTTCACACACATACACAAAGTAAAAGGGTAGATATAGTGATTGGAACGAGGGCCATTGAGTATGAGATCACTGGTTGGAGTTGTTACCCTCAGCCTGGACTCCAGAAAAAAACAGAAGTTTCACCCCAAGGTCCTGTACTTCCCCTGGGAACCTGTGCCCCACAACCTGAGCCGCCTCCGGAATTTTAGTTTTGTTCCTTTTAAGGACATAAAACAGCGGGCCCTGTATCAACTGCTGCTGCACACCATCCACCTCTTCTCCCTCATCCACCGCCCAGACACGCCTTGGCGTGGCCATTTGCCACCGGGCGGTGGAGATCCCCAGTGGAGGGCACTCTACGCAGGAGTCCTCCCCCTTTCTCTCAGAGGTCTGGGGTGGAGGGTGCTGCATGAGTGGTTCACGGACTTCCAGCCCAACTGCTTGTTCTGTGGTGCTGTGGAGTCCATGGACCATGTATATATTGGGTGTGGGCGCTTGACTCCCTTTTTGATTTTCTTAAAACTCTTCTTCTCTGTTTTTGGTTGCACTTCAGAACCATGCTCCTGATCTTTCGGGTGTCTCTGGAGAAGGAGCATGCGGTGTCTACCAACATCTTCAAGATTTTCAGGGAAAGGTGGGCACTGCAGGGAGTGGAGTGTACCATCTCCCCCTCCAATTCCATTTGGATTTAATCCCTGCCCTCCCCTTCACGTTTTGATCACACAACATTGCCGTCTCTCGAGAAGGGCACTGCTTGTCACTAGCCACTCGGGTGTTTCCTTTCTTCCTGGTGGTGGAACATAAATAAAGATTTACGCACTTGCTGTTCTTCACTGTGTCTGATACTTGCACAGACACAACTTTGGTGCTGTGGTAAAATAAGCACTATTGCTGTGGGGGGAAAATAGAAAAAAAAAGATAAATAGAAGTTTCAGAGATTCTCTTCATTCTAGGGACTGGCTCTAAGCTGGCTGGTCAGAGCCCATGTAATATGCACATGTAAATAAAGGGTGACTTGGTGACAGGATGCCAGCCTCCATGGAGTTACTTCAGTACTTTACATCAAAAGAATGCTGATTATATATGGATCCTGTAAGTTGTTAACTTGGATGGTTTCAGACTGGGAGAAAGTGAGGACTGCAGATGCTAGAGATCAGATTCGAGAGTGTAGTGCTGGAAAAGCACAGCAGGTCAGGTAGCATCCGAGGAGCAGGAATTTTCGACTTTTCAAGCATAAACCCTTTATCAGGAATGAGACTGGTGGGCCGGGGGGGCTAACAGATAAATGGGAAGAGGTTGGGGCTTGGGGAAAAGTCGCTGGGAATCTGATAGGTAGATAGAGGTGGGGAGGTGATAGATCGGAGAGAAGGGTGGAGCGGGTAAGTGGGAAGGAAGATGGACAGGTCAGGAAGACAGTGCCGAGTTGGAGGCTTAGGACTGGGATAAGGTGGGGGGAGGGAAATTAGGAAACTGGTGAAATCCACATTGATGCCGTGTGGTTGCAGG
>NC_057716.1:52884556-52908134 GCF_004010195.1 Chiloscyllium plagiosum | reverse complement strand
ATGCTGGAAAATCTCAGCAAGTCTGGCAGCATCCTGTAAGGAGAGAAAAGAGCTGACGTTTCGAGTCTAACTGATCCTTTGTCACACTTGCTGAGATTTTCCAGCATTTTCTCTTTTTTGGTCAGCTCTTACAATCATCATAAAAGGTTAGTCTGTTTGAAGGGCTTTGCAGGTGGGCTTTTGTGTATGGTCAATTTGCCTTGGTTACATAGAATCATAGAGTAGTAGAGATGTACAGCATGGAAACAGACCCTTCCATGCTGACTAGATATCCCAACCCAATCTAGTCTCACCTGCCAGCACCTGGCCCATATCCCTCCAAACCCTTCCTATTCATGTGGGCATATCTACCATTTTTGAACAATATAATGAACATACTAGTCATCTCCTTTGCAGAAAATCAGGCACACAAGTAAATCTTCACTTTTGATAAGCCTAAGCTTATGACTTTATATCTATAGTTTGGTGAACCATAGGTGATCAGAAAGCTTGTTCACTGAATTGACCAAGTCCTCACATATTTTTCTCCACCTCTAAACCAGAAGGATAAGTGTTATTGGAGGATGTAACTTTGACTACAAATTGCAGATATAGCTTATGAGATTTTAAAGTGAGATAGCAATGAATAATCAAGACAGCAGATTTCACTTGAATACACTGTCCAAACATTTTGATTGCTTCGTAAGGCAGAAATCTGATGGATATTCCTCAGTGTTGAAATATGGATTTGTTGAGTTTCTTCTGCACTGCCAAAGTTTTTTGAAAATGAGAATGCATTAGCTGTAACAACACAACAGTGTTAAAAACTAAGTGAAACTTTCCAACCTAAATTTCATTACTTTGTGTCAAGCTAAGTAACTGAACTTTCATAAAAGAAAAGCAATTGTTAATTATATACCATGTTTCATTTTTCAGGATATCCCAAAAACAACATCACAGAGTAACAATAGTGGGTTTAAGATTCCAACAAATACGTTTCAGATGAATCCTTAACTCTCAATAAAAGACCTGATACAATCAAGGTTGCACTGTTTCCTTTCCTAGTTCCACTCCTCTACTGGACAAAGTTCAACCCCACTTCCCTGCTTTCTCCATATAACCCTTCATTTCCTTACTGATTAACTACTAGGTAGCTCAGTGGTTAGCATTGCTGTCTCACAGTGCCAGGGACCCAATTCCACCTAGGGTGACTATGTGGAGTTTACACGTTCTTCCTGCATCTCCTTGGGTTTCCACCAGGTGCTCTGGCTTCCTTCCACAGTCCAGGTTAGATGGATTGGCCATGCTAAATTGTCCAAGGATGTGCAGACTATCTGTGGAGAAATGCAAGGTTATGGGAATAGAGTAGGGAAGGTGGGTTGCTATTCAGAGTGTTGGTGTCAATTCATGGGCTGAATGGCTTGCTTCCACACTGTGGGGATTCTATGATATTCCTCTCAATGTCTCCTTCCCTTTGTAATTTCTTATCTCTGCCCATATCTTCTGATCCTAGATCATTTCTTACTATAATACTTATTTAATCTTGTGCAAATACTACAACCCCACTGCAGTGATTGGAACAAGGTCAGCCAGGTGGATATCATAGAATATGAATTCTCTAATTAGGGCTGTTAACCTGGTCCTGTCTGACAGATATAAATAGAAGTGTCAGGAGATCTATTCACTCAAGGGGCTGGCTCTAAGCTAGCTGGGTCAGTGTCATATACTATGCATGTGTAAATAAAGGGTCACATAGTGACAGGATACCAGCGTTTGTGGAGTTATTTCAGTAGTGATGAGAGAAAAGTGCCCCTGAAGAGATTTGGTCACAACAACCATCTTTGAATTGAGCATAAGCATTTCTGCCATCATGCCACTATTTGGGAGGCTTGACTCGTTCAATCCTACTGTCAAAGACTGGGCTGAGTATGAGGAAAGGATGCATTATTTTTTCCAGGCAAATGACATTGGGGCAGATGAAAAACAATGAGTAATTCTCCTGACAGCTTGTGGACACACAGCTTTTTCGGTATTAGAAGCCTAACTTTCCCTGAGCCACCAGATACTAAAATGTTTCAAGAGTTGATGAAATTAGCTCAGGAATATTATGACTTCAAGCCTCCTCTAATTCCAAGATGCTATCAGTTTTACTCAGCAGTTCAAGAACCAGTGGAGTCCATATTGGGATTTTTGACAAGGTTAAGGTGACTAGCAGAGGCATGTGAGTTTGCTTTAACACTAAGTGAGATGCTGAGAGACGGTTTGGGATGTGGGATTAGTGATGTGATCATGCAAAAGCATCTACTAGCTGAAAACCAACTGTACTTCAAACAGGCACTACAGTTGGCTTTGTCATTGGAAAATGCAGCAAATGGAGGATATGAATTACAAGGTATGTCGATGGAAGTGGACACTCTCGCCAGGCTGACTGTGTTTGGGAGTACATCACTTGAGTGAAGATGATCGCATAGGCTCATTCACAACATATCCTGAACAGAGGGACCCTAGATCAGCCCACAGCTGAACTCCAAAACAAAGCCAAGCATCGGCCAAGCAGTTAAAATTTTCCTGAAGATCTGTGCCAGCAGGCCATTTTAGTTGCTGTCAGCACACAGATTTTAGACAGTTGATGAGTCCCACTAGGCCTGAATTGAGCAAGAGAACTCAGGGTATCCAGTAGAGTGCATATCCTGGAAAGTTCAACTACAACTGGTTTGGAACAGTTAAATTGCTTAGCAACATTCAAATCCGAACCAATCAAAATTGTCACCCAGTTCTAATGGAGGTCAATACTGGTGCAGCTGTATCAGTGATTACCAAAATTTGCTCTGAACTCCAACCCTTAAGTCAGCCAAGTTGAGAATCTATACAGGAGAACATCTACAGCTTAAGGGTACAACTTGGGTTTGGGTTTCTTAATTAATCAACTGCTTCTCATAAAAGGCTTGGGCCCAAGCTTGATGGGGTGAAATTGGTTAAGTGAGGTTCAACTTGATTGGCTCAATATTTTTCGATTAGAAATGGCTGCCTGAGTGAATGTCTAATTAAGTACCCGGAAGTTTTTCAGAAAGGTCTACAGACTATCAAAGAAGCCAAAGCTTGAGTAAGAAGCAATTCCATGATTCTGCAAGGTGCACCCAGTGCAATTTGCCTTACATGCAAAAGTAGAGGCAGAAGTCAGGAGATTGGATAGCACAGGAATCATCAGGCTCGTACAGTTTGTAGAATGGGGAGCACCAATTGTACCAATTGTGAAGCACGATGGGTTGCTTCATCTTTGTGGCGATTTCAAACAAATGGTAAACTACTTTTTCACAGCTGAATAAATACCCAATACATGGCATAGAGGACCTATAAGCAAAACTGGTGGGGGGTGCTGTCCTTCATGAAGCTGCACATGAGCCATGCATACCTGCAATTGTGATTAGATGAGGATTCCCAGAAACATGTTACAATTTATACCCATAAGGGTTTGTGCCAATGTATGAGAATGCCTTTGAGGTATCATCAGCCTATGCTGCTTTTCAGTGGATGATGGAGAACCTTTTTCCCAAGTTGCCATTTGTCTGGTTGACATGCTAATAACTAGGAAGACCAATAAAGAGTATTTAGAACTGGGCTCTGCCCCTCACAGTTGCACTGTACCCTTATATTTATATCAGGTTTGCACTGTATCTTATTGTGTAAGTTGTGGTTGTATCGTGTTTCCAAATGTGCATTGTGTTTTCTGTATCTCTGGGAAGAGTTAATTTTGCTGGGGTGCTGGTGTATGGGTTTCCTTTTATGCACTGTTTTTCAGCTGTTCACTTTGTGTTTTTATTTGGAGGATTGTGATGTGGTTTACTTTGTTGGTTCTGTGTATTGCTTTTCCTGTTTGTTATAGGGGGATTCGAGGCCCCACTTCTGCAGTTTGTTTTACTGTTAACTGTTAGTGTGTTATGTGTATTGTCAATTTGTATAATTGACAATTATATTTGTATATTTTAATAATAAAAAAAGGAGTATTTGGAGAACTTAGACACAGTGCTTAAAAGTTTCTCCAAGGTAGGTGTATGCCTTTGGAGGGAAAAATGTTTATTCCAGGCACCACAAATGACCAAACGGCTACAGAGTCAACAAGACCAGGTTACACCTATTAGAAGATAAAGTGAGGGCAATCAAAGGTGCCCTGGCTCCTATGTCTTTTCTGGAGCTTAAGTCTTTCCTTGGGTGAATTATTCAGAAAATTCATAAGTAACCCGGTCTCGATTCTATTATCCCTACATCTGCTATTGAAAAAGGGTCAGCCTTTGCAATGGTTTCAGTCAAGATGTAGCCTTTAGGGAAGTGGAGAAGTAGTGATCGTCGTCTTAGGTGTTGGCACATTACAATGCCAAGTGAGATGTGATGCTGACAGGTGATGCCTCCTCCTATGGTATTGTTAGCTCACCAGTGGCCCAGTGGAGAGGGATGCCTCATAGCGTATACTTCTCAGACTTTGGCTGATGCTGAACGAAGACATGCCCTGACAGCGAAGAAAAGTTTGGCATGAGAAAAGTCCCCCAATACCTTTACAGATGTAAATTTCTAACAGCTACTTAAAGAGAACAGGTCCGTGCTGCCCATAGGTTCAGGTCGAATTCAGCGGTGGGCTGTTTTTCTAAGTGCATACATTTACAAGTTGGAACACCTTCTGGAAGGCCAAGTAGCAAGAGTCTGTTATGGTTTTTAACTTTCTGGACGCCCTTCCAGTCACCATAGGATTGTAGATACAAAAAGATCCTGTCCTAGCAAAACAAATAGTGGTAATGGGAGAAACATAAGGGCCATCACAACCAGAATTGAAACCTTTCTGGACCTGGCAAGACCTGATCACCATAAAGGATATCATAATTATGGGGAGCAAGAGTGATTGTTCCAAGCAAAGGTTGCCTTCAGATACTGGCTGATCTCCACCAGGATCATTCAGAGGTTTCCAAAATGAAGATATTGGTGAGATGGTATGTCTGGTGGCCAGGATTGGATGCAAGCATAGCCACATTGGTGGACCAGTGCCCAGAGTGCCAACCAGTAGCAGCTCCCCCACATTCATGGAAATGGCCACATAAATCCTGGTCTTGGTTAAACATCAATTATCCTTTCATGGGCTGTATGGTTTTTAGTCATTATGGAAGCCCATTCAAAGTGGTTGGACCTGCATAGAATCCATTCGTCAAACATGGGGATGACAATTGAAAAGTCGCAAGCATCTTTTGCAACGCACAGACTCCCAGAGGCGTTGGTCACAGACAACAGGCCATCATTTATTAGCAGGAAATTGGAGAATTTCCTAAAATTGAATGGCATTTGGCATGTAAGGACAGCACCGTAGTATCCATCATTCAATAGTCTGGCAGAAAGAGCAGTCCAAATGTTGAAGGCAGACTTAAAGAAACAGCCTACAACTTCAGTCAATACCAAACTGTCCCAATTCCTGTTTGATTATAGGACCATCCATGACACAACCACGGACAGCTCCAACAGAGTTGCTAATGGGGAAATGCCTCTACACCAGGTTAAACTTAATCTTCCGGGACTGGGGTGTGTGTGTGTGTAAAACAAACAGCGTTCAGGAAGCCAATGCCGGACACACAACCCCTGTAAGAGGGAGAGGCAGTATATTTCAGGGTACGAGGTGTGATGGGAATGACTCTGCAAGGGTTCGAAGCATGATCAATGCAGGGTCAGGTCCTGCGAAGTTTAGGTAGGAGAGATGGTCCTGAACAAGCATGTGGACTACATCAAAGCTGCAACCTCACAAACGGTACAGGAACAAAACATACCCGGCCCCTCAGAACACCCAGCAAGGTTGTCAGAACCCACTTGCAAGAAACCTCAGAGAATGAAATGGACATGGAAGATGTCGCAGCCTCAAAGCCATTACAGCTTGAACAAAAGAATGAATTTTGGCCAAGATGCTACGGACACAAAAGGCAGGCTATGTTCAGTACGTGCCATCTGCATCCAAGGCAGTGTAGAGGAATCTGATCTGGTGAAAAAATGCCCTAGGAGAAGCTGCAAGAAAAAGAACAGGATTATGTCTCCGGACTTACAGGGAGAGAGATGTAGTGATTGGAATGAGATTTACCAAGAATAGAGCATCATAGAATATGAGTTCCCTGATTGGGGCTGTTAACTTGGTCCAATCAAGGAGTCCTGACTGACAGATAATAAATAGGAGTGTTGAGGTTCTGTTCAAGGAGCTAGCTCTGAGTCATATGGGTCAGTGTCATGTACTGTGCACCACCATGGGTTACATCATGGTGTTATTTAACCTACCATCCTTTCATTCCTGCCTGTTCTTTCAAAAAGTGACATATTTAGTTCCCAGCTTTAAGCTCCATCCAAATTATGTCTCCATGATGTCTATAAGGTCATACTCATTTACCTAGTAGTGCTGTTAATTTTTTGATGTTGTTTTAAATACAGTTAAAATTAAAGTAAAGCTTAATCAGTGATGTAAGTTTAAAAGAATACTTTAGGATAGAGAGAGAGAGAGAAAATAGAGGGGATTATTTGTTCAACCATGACTGATCTGAGTTAGCTGGTTTAATTCTCATCTTCATTGATTGTCCCAAAGACTTATATGATTAAATGACATACTGCTGCCTGGAATACCATGACAATTTGGCTTGTGTAATCCTTTACTCTGCTAGATATACTTTGACTTTGTCGAGGAAAGTTTATCTAAAGGAAATTATACTGCTAGTCTTGTTTTAGCCACTGACTACAGATCGCCATCCTTAACAATTGGCATTTTTTTTCAATTTTAATCAGAGGACTAATCTTTAGTTCCTACTTTTTGTCTATAAACCTTGTGAAATGTTACCTCCAATTCCAAGTGTCTTACATTAGGAAATCTCATCAAATGCTTTTTTGAAATCCACACAGGTGAAATCTGTAGGTGCAATCAAGTTATTGAATATATTTAAGGTTGATGTAACTTAAATCTTTGATCTCTCAAGGAATGTTGGGAGCTTGTAGAAAAGCTCTCCTCGGATGCTGCCTGACTGGCTGTGTTTTTCCAACACACACCTTTTGACTCTGCAGTACTCACTTGCTCTAGCTTGTAGAAAAGTAGAGTTGAAGCCAAGGCCAGATTATCCATGAATGACAGAGCAAGCTTGATGGACTATGAAAGCTACACCTACTCCTATTTCTTATGGTCACCATTTACCACAGTGCGAAGGTGTAGGTGTTGGACTGGGATGGACAAGGTCAGAAGTCACATGATACCAACAGGTGAAGTGAAGAGAAGCACATAGGTACAGAATTTATTGGCAGAGAGATTAAAATATCGTACAAATGATGGAAGTGGAGTGTCGGCAGCCTTAATAACAAGTCTCTGCTGGTGAGCAAAAGACTCAGATGGTGCATGATACCAACAGGTGAAGTGAAGAGAAGCACATAGGTACAGAATTTATTGGCAGAGAGATTAAAATATCGTACAAATGATGGGAGTGGAGTGTCGGCAGCTTAATAACAAGTCTCTGCTGGTGAGCAAAAGACTCAGATGGTGTGAGTGAAGTATCAAAAGTTGAATAGCAAGCGAAGGGATCACCTATGATCCAGTTAATTGAGGCAGATAGATCATTGCAAAAAACAAAATGGTGCTGGAGACAAACCAAATGGCTGGAATATCATGATAGGTACAAGATTAGCATGCTGCGAGTCTAACCAAAGTAACAAGTAATCCAAAACTGTACAAACTAATTAGAGAGATGATAATAAGTTATCAAGGTGATGCTGTTAAAATAGGACAGTAAGGAAGATTTTACAAATACAGAAGAATATGGTGGAGTTACAGGTATCGCAATATGAACCCAAGATCGTGGTTAAGGTCACCTTCTTGAGTACAGAACTTGGTTATCAGTTTCTGCTCAGTGATTCCGTGTTGTTACGTATCTCAAAGGCCATCTTAGAGGGCGCTTACCTGAAGACTGGAGACTGAATGTCATTGACTACTGAAGTGTTCCCTGACTGGGAGGGAACATTCCTGTCTCGTGATTGTTGTGTGGTGTCCATTTATCTGTGTCGTAGCATCTGCATGGTCTCGCCAATATACCATGCCTCAGGGCATCCTTTCCCGCAGCTTGTGAAGTAGACAACACTGGCCGAGTCACACGAGTATCTGCCGTGTATGTGTTGGTGGTGTTCCTATGTGTAATGGTAGTATCCATGTTGATGATCTGACATGTTTCGCAGAGGTTGCAGTGACAGGGTTGTGTGGTGTTGTCCTGAAGGATGGGTAGTTTGCTGCGAACGATGCTCTGTTTAAGGTTTAATAGTTGCTTGAAGGTGATAAGTAGAGACATAGGGATGATCTTGGTGAGATGCTTGTCATCATTGATGAGGTGTTGAAGACTGCAAAGAATATGACATTGTTTCTCCACTCCAGGGAAGTACTGGACGGTGAAGGGTACTCCATCGGCCATGTCCTGTGTCTGTCTTCTGAGGAGGTCATTGCAGTTTCTTGCTGTGGCACATTGGAACTGGCGATCGCTGACTTATGAGGATGTCTTTCAGCACCTTTAGATGTCTGTCATGTTCCACCTTGTCTGAGTAGATCCTGTGTATATGCAGGGCTTGCCATAGGGCATGGCTTCTTTAACATGTTTAGGGTGGAAGCTAGAGAAGTGCAGCATTGTGAGGTTATCTGTAGGCTTGCAGTAGAGGTACTGATGTGTCCCTCCTTGAAGGAGTGCATGTGCCCAAGAATGAGACTGATTCTGAAGAGTAGTCCATGGTAAGTCTGGTGGATGAAACTTGTTGATATTGATGTTTAGGCTTTTCAGTGGTTCATCTCCATGAGTTCAAAAGAAAAGAATATTGTTTATGTATCTGTTGTATAGCATTGGTTTGAGGTCCTATGCTGCAAAGAAATCCTGCTCGAAGTTGTGCATGAAAATGTTAGCATGTTGGGTGTAAATTTGATCCCCATGACTGTTCCATGTGTCTGGATGAAGAGCTGATTGTCGAAGGTGAAGATATTATGGTCGAGGATTAAGCAGATGAGTTGTAGGATGGCATCTGGAATTGGCAGTTGTTGGTGTAGAGTACTGAAGCTGTTGCAGTGATGCTGTCATCGTGGGGGATGTTGGTTGAGAGTGCTGAAACATCCATTATGAAGTAATGTTCCTGGTTCAACTGGTCTGTGGGTGTGGAGTTTCTGTAAGAAGTATGTAGTGTCGCGACAGAAGCTAGGGTTTCCATATACAATGGGTTTCAATATACCCTTGACATAGCCAGAGAAGGTCTCACACAGAGTCCTGTTGCCTGACAACAATGGGACATCTGGATGTGCTGACACTGTGTATCATCGGAAGGCAGTACAAAACTCCTATGAGAGTGCATAGATACTGTCAAGGTCTGAATCAAAGATCTTGATCAGTCTGTTGAGTTGGCGGGTGTGTTCTTTGGTCACATCAGCAGGTTGTTGTCCGCAGTGTTCCTGGTTGTTCAGTTGGTGGTATACTTCTTTACAGTATTCTGTTCTATTCTGAATGATGATGGCTCCTCCTTTGTCTGCTGGTTTGATAACAATGTTGCGATTGCTCTTGAGAGCATGGATGGCGTTGTGTGACATTCTGTGCTATCTTGTGAGCACGGCTGATGAATCTGGCATTAATGTATCTCCTGATGGCTTGAGCATACATGTCGAGCCACGGGCAGGGGCCTTCTAGAGGGGTCCAATTCGACTCTTTCTTCTTTTATTGCTGCATTGCGGATCTCTCTGTTGACTGTTTTAGTTCATTTGTTTTCTCATTGGGCTCATTGCTGACATCTTGTGGTTTGCAGAAGAAAATCCAGAGCCTCATTCGCCTGATGAGTTCCCCTGTGTTTGCCAAAAGACCAGTGGGGTCCATTTTGGTAGAATTGTACCCTCAGCTGAGAACTTTGATTTCATCCGGTTAAAAGGTGTGGTTAGACAAGTTGGCAATGGATTTCCTTGTGGTGATACCGGTTTCAATCGTGGTACTGGAGGAGGCTTGGTTACCACTGGTGGTGATGCCATGTTTCTCCAGTTTCCTATTCTTGGTGTGCATGTAGGTGGCATAGTTTTGTTGCCTTGTCTGCTTAGCAGTGACTCATAGCTGGTCCACTGTATCCTGAGGAGAAAGTGAGGTCTGCAGATGCTGGAGATCAGAGATGGAAATGTGTTGCTGGAAAAGCGCAGCAGGTCAGGCAGCATCTAGGGAACAGGAGAATCGACGTTTCGGGCATTAGCCCATTCCTGAAGAAGGGCTAATGCCCGAAACGTCGATTCCACTGTATCCTGAGTGCAAGCTGAGAATATGGACAACGATTTCAAGGTTGCAGCGTCTGCTGTAGAGCTGGTGTATGAGATGACTAAGGAGTGTGCGAGAACTGCGGCAGCAGAGTCACTCAGCATAGCCTGTGTTGTCGTTCTTTTGGGATCTTCTCTACTTTCTGCATCTCTGCAGAAAATTGATGTATTTGTTGATTTGTGCAATCTTCTTGGGGATCCTCACCACTTTGAGTTGGCATTTTGTGGTGTCAATGGTAACCATGATGTGGAGGTGCCAGTATTGAACTGGAGTGAACAAGGTCGGAAGTCACGCAACATCAAGGTATAGTCCAACTCGTTTATTTGAAATCACAAGCTTTCAAAGTGCTGCTCCTTCATCAGGTGAAGTGTTGTGAAATACACAGGCACATAATTATAAGCAGAGAGAGCAAAAGATTATACAAGTGGAATGAGTGAAGTGTCAACAGGTTTAACAACAAGTTTCTGCAGGTGATCAAAAGTGTCAGAAGGTGTGACTTGGCCAATGTTGTTTACCTCATACACTGCAGGCTTAGCATGTTGACAAGACCACGCAGATGTTATTGTGTTATTCCAGACATTTGGTTTTGTCTCCAGCACCTTTTTTTTATATAATTATCACTCTGCCTCAATTACTCAGATCAGAGGTTATCCCTCCACTTGTAATTAAGCCTGTCGATACTCCACTCACACCATTTGTATGATTTTTTTATCTCTCTACCGATAAATTCTGTGCCTGTGTGCTTCTCTTCCCTTTACCTGATAAAGGAGCAGTGCTCTGAAAACTTGTGATTTCAAATAAACCCTATTGGACTATAACCTGGTGTCATGTGACATCTGACCGTGACCATTTATCACATTTGTAATTTCCTCATAGAATTCAACTTAATTAGTTGGATTCAATGTTGACATAAACATCAGCATAAAAGCTCCCTGGGAGCAACCAGCTGCATCTCTTTATTTGTAAAGAGCAATGTACAACTGGTCAACGGCCAGAGACAAATAATGCATGTCTGTGCTTATTTCCTAATTAGATATCACAACATATACTCTACAGATCTATTTGAAGACTCAGCCCAGGTTGATGGATGGATCCTTAGTGATATAATGCCACTGAGGTATGCTGCTAGAGCCAACATTGAGCATGCCACTGGACTTCTTAAAATGTACCTCTACTACCTTGACTGGTCCAGAGGGACTTTATAATAGAATATTACAGGTGCATTTGTGTCTGCTCTTCAAGCCATTCAACAGCCTTATAGATATTTCAACTCGTATGAACATTCAAGAAAGAATGCACATAAATGCAATACATTTCATTCAGAAATAATGTCAGTGTCCCCATTTCCTCTCTAGCCATCACATTGTGAGAAACATGGGATATTCCATGACCATTATATCTGGTATAGTGACAGGCCCCTACATGTCTCAATAATGATATGTCATACAGGAAACAAATCATATTGTGTGTATTTCAACAAATGAGACAAGCATTAAAAAAATCATTCTTGCCATCTTAGTGCACATACATTCTTTCAATTTTCTTTTTCTACCATGATATCTAGGCACAACCCTGACAGCATCCTCAGAAGGCATGGCACAATGAGGGCTCCAACATCTGAACTACAGATGTATGATTCAGTGGTGGAGAGGATGAGGAGATGCCCTTAACCCTGGAGATGAATACCCTGGGCAGCTGCATCTCCTCGCCTTTCAGAAAGGAAGGAAGGTATTCCTGGAGGGAAGTCTGGGTGCCTCAAACCCTTTCACATAGCCACTGCTGCACCCTCCCCATAAGTAGAGCAATGGAATGCGGGTCACAGTGCCCACAGATCAGATGTGCAAACTTGCTCTCCATGGCAGTCATCACCTCCTCGATGGATTAAGCCAGGTGCTCAAATGCCTGAGACATGACAGAACCCGTGCTGCACATCTACTGTAAAAACATAAGAAATAGGAACAAGAGTAGGCTATTAGGCCTCTCCAGCCTACTCTGCCATTCACTAGGATCTTGGCTGATCTGACATTCCTCATGTCCACTTTGCTGCCCTTTCCCCGTAACCCTCGATTCCCTTACTGAAATAGATTCTATCTATCTCAGCTTTAACTATACACAAAGGCTCTGACCCCACAGCTCTCTGTGGCAAGGAATTATGAAGACTTACAAACCTGGAAGAAATTCCTTCTCATCTCAGTTTTAAATTGGCACCCTTAATTCTAAGACTATGCCTTCTTATCCTAGACTCTCCTTTAGGTGAAACATCCTTTCCACATTTACTATGTCAAGCCCCTAAAGAATGCAATTTGTTTCAATGAGATCACCTCTTATTCTTCTAAACCCCAGTGAGCAGAGTCTCAACCTGTTTAACCTTTGCTCATAAGACAATCCCTCCAAAGCAGGGATCATCCTAGTGAACATTCTTTGAACTGCTTCCAATGAAATGATCTTTACTTAAATAAGGGGACCAAAATATCTCACAATATTCCAGATGTGGTCTCACCAGCACCTTGTATAGTTGCAGTAAGACTTTCCAACTCTTATACTCCAACCTCATTGTAATAAGCTCCAAAATTTCATCAGCTTTCATCATTATCTGCTGTACCTGTGTGCTGACTTTTTACACTTCACGCACAAGTACACCCAAGTCCCTTAGTGTTTGAAGTCTGTTATACTTTCTGCATTTAAGTAATGCTGTTCACTTATTCTCCCTTCCAAAATGAACAACTTTGCAAATTACACTAAAAAATTTGACAATATTTTGCCTGCCTTCTTAACAAATCAATAGCTCTCTGTAAACTGTTTGCATCCCTCTCAACTTGCCTTTCCACCTATTTTTGTGTTATCTGAAAATTTGGATATGTTATTGATGCTTCCATTCTCCAAGTCATTAAAATATATTATAAATAGTTGCAGTCCAAACACTGATCCCAATGGAGTCCCAGTAGTCACCGTCACCAACCTGAAAAATATCCCCTTATCCCCATTTGCTGTTTCCTGCCCATTAGCCAATTGTCTTTTGATGCCAATACACTACATTCAACACCGTAGGCTCTTATTGCTTAACATTTTGGGAGGTACCATGTTGAATGCCTTCTGGAAGTGCAAGTACAACACATCTAATGGTTCCTCTACCCACTCTGGTTGAGAGTTCCTCAAATAGAGTGATTGGCCTTTCATGAAGCCATGCTAATTCTGTTTGATTAGATTAGGATTTTCCAAATATTATGCTATTACTTTCTTAATAATTGATTTCAATACTTTTCCAACAATAGATGTTAGGCTAATTGGCATGTATGTTCCTCCTTTTTTAAATAAGGCGTCATGTGACATGTATTTAGTCCTCTGGTACTTCTCCCCAATCCAAAAGGTTTTAAAAAATTACAATCAATGCATCCACTATCCTTCCTATCAATCCCTTCTGCATCATAACTGCTTCAATAAATTCACCTCTTATACTCATTGGAGTTTAGAAGAATAAGCCCAAATTTTCTTCAGTGGATAAATCCCTCGTCAGAGGAATGAGTTAAGTGACCATCCCTGAATAGCTTCTAGCACATTATAATCTACAGGCAGCTCATTTAGTTATATTGTTGCTGAGTCACTGTTGGCGATGACTGCTTGAAATCTGCTTCCCAGAGTACATCGTCCTTACTATTCTCTCCTTCTTAAATGTTAAAAATCACACTATACCAACAGGTCCAACAGGTTTATTTGGAAGTACTAGCTTTTGGAGCACTGCTCCTTCATCAGATAGCTGTGCAGCGGGATCAAAGACACAGAATTTATAGCAAAAGATCACAGTGTCATGCAACTGATACGATATATTGAACAAACCTAGATTGCTGTTAAGTCTTTCATCTTTTAGAATGGGTTACCGGTTTTGGTTCATTAATATGTAAATCCCAGAGCTTCTTTCAAGTCATATTCTCGAGATAACTTAAGGTTTTATAAAAAAAAAGTGTTATCTCAGCTTAGCCATTGTGTCTCTCCACCAATGCTGCCAGACCTGCTAAGTATTTCCAACCTTTTCTGTTTTTATTCAGATTGATCTGAATAAGAACTGAGAAAAATTAGAACTGTCACTGGTTTTGAGCAAGGGATGTGTGGGAAAAGGTGCAAATAAAAAAATCAATGCTTGGGTGGCAGACAGGGAAGTTTGGAGGGTGGAGTTTTGTGAAGGAGGGCCAACTCTAAGGATATTTAAAGATGGTGGGCAGGATCAAGATGTGGAAGTCTCACCTCCAGTTTTTGACATATTCCATTTGTGCTGATAGAAGAATGGGAGCTGCCATATATCACACAAGTGAAAAACTCAAACTCAGCAGAACCATTTGAAATGAGTGATGAGTTCAAATAAACTCCATTTTTGCTGTTCCAAGGGCAGTAACCTGCAGCACAGGAGTAATGAATTTATAGAGTAGCTGTAAACAATCTTGAAGGATGAGTAAGATCTGTTTAAGTGTCATGACCTGTAGTTTTTTTTTAAATCTCCAGCCTTTTAAACATGGTGTTGTTTATACATGGTGTGGTGGTGAACGCAGAACCTTTACCTAAGGCTAATGGTGTTAGCCAGTAAATCCACCATTAGATTTCTGGGACACTATGTCTGGATCTAGGGGTGATCCTACACAGATAGATTGCACCAGAACAGAGCAGAGATTATGTTTCTTGCAGGGAATTTTGCTAGTTCTTGTTGTGGGGTCTTCAAAGTAACTTGCCAGGGGTTTGAGAACCATGATAGTATATTAAAGATCAATAGCAAGATATGGAGAACACTGGGAGATACATATAGAATTAGAATAGTAAGTTAATAGGTGGAGTTGCAGTAAGGAAATAAAATTGTGTCAAAATTAGAATTGCAATGTATTTATGTGAATACAGAGAGTGTGGTAACTAAGACTTGTAAGTTATGGACATAGATTGCCATGTAGAATTATAATGTTGTGGTTATAACATCGGTATGGCTCAAGGAAAGCTAGGATTGGGTGTTTAATATTTCTAGCTGCAAGCTGTTCAGAAAAGATAAGAAAGGATAAAAAGGTGGAAGTGTGGTAGTATTAGTTAAGAAGGTCTTTGCAGCACTGCAGAAAAACTATGTCCCAGAGAATTCAAGGATAATTGGTTAGAATTAAGGAACAAAAAAAAATCCAGTTACATTACTCATTGTAGTCTATAGTTTACCAACTAGTGGGAAGGAAATTAGAGAGGGGTGTAAACATTGTTGAATAGTTATAACTGTTTTTTTTAATTATCCAAATACCCGGAATAGTGGCACAGTAAACAGCAGAGAGGGACAAATATTACTAGATTGTATGCAGGAGAATTTTCTACAGCACAACATGCTCTGTTCAGCAGAAAAGAAGGCACTACTAGACTCGGCTCTTGGAACACAGTGGGCTAAGTAGAACAAGTGTCAGTGGGGAGCATGCAAGGGACAGTGCTCAAATTCATTTGGAGGTTTATTTTGATGGAGGAAAGGGACAAAAGACATTTCAGAATGAGAGTAATTAACTGAGGAAGAGCTGACTTCAAAGGGGCAAGAACAGAGCTGGGCTGGACAGAATGGAACTGAAGGTTGATGGCATATACTGTAGCTGAACAATGGGCTACCTTCAAGGAAGTTATTGATTAGGCATACCTGGCGTCTATTCCCTCAAAAGGAAAAGTTAGGACAAATAAACCCACAGTTCTCCAGATGAAAAAGAGAGATTAAATTAGGAAAAACTGCATAAAACTGAGGGACAGAATTAATCTCCATTTGTAGAGGCAAGAATTGATTGAAAATAGTCAGCATGGCTTTGTCAGGGGAGATCATGTCTGAAGTGACTAGATTTCTGGTGTGAGTGCTGCAGTGGATGTCCTCAACATGGACTTTAGTCAGGCTTATGGCAAACCACCACTTAGGGGACTGGTCAAATGGTATTAGCCAACAAGTCGATAACAGGGGGAATTGGAATCAAGGTTGGTTTAATGGCAGGGAACAGAGGGTAAGGGTCAAAGGTTGTTTTTTGTGCCTGAGCACCCATGTCCAGTGACTTACCACAGTGTCAGTGAGGTAACAGTGTGAGTTGCTGAAGGTAATGCTGCTGATGTGGTTCCAGGATGAGGCACTTCATTTATGATGATATACTGAAGAAGTTGAGACTGTTTTCCTCAGAGAGGAGAAGGCTAAGAAGAGATTGATAGTAGTATTCAAAATTATGAGGGTACTAGACAGAGTAGATAGTGAGAAACCATTCCCTGTCATTTAAAGGAGAGAGAACAGATAGCATAAATAGGAAGTAATTTGCAAAAGAAGCAAATGTACAGGCGAAAAAGAAAATGTTTATGCTCCTTTATAAGTATGGTGGAGGCAGGTTAAACTGAGGCATTCAAGAGGGCATTAGATATCTATTTAAATGAAAACAATATTCAGGATTATGAGGAAAAGGCACTAAAGGCACTAAATTGCACTAAAGTGTTCATTCACCAACTGGTTCAGACAGAATAGACCAAACAATCTCCTTCTACATTGTTACAAAACTGTGATTTAATGTAGGTTCAGAGGCCAGTCAATTAGAAGTGATTGGAGAGTTTGAGTTATAAAGAGAGGCTATAATGTTGGGACTCTTTTTCTCTGGGGCGTAGGAGGCTAAGGGGTGACCTTATACAGGTTTATAAAATCATGAGGGGCATAGATAAGGTAAATAACCAAGGGTAGGGGAGTCAAAACTAGAGGACATAGACTTAATGTGACAGGGAAATATTTAAAAGAGACTTGAGGGGCAACTTTGTCACACAGACAGTGATGCATATACGGATTGATGCTTATATGTATTCTTCCTGATTACAGAGGAAGTGGTAGAGGCAAATACAATTTCGACGTTTAAAAGTCATTTGGACAGGTACATGGATAGGAAAGTTGTAGGGGGATATGGACCAAACAAAATGAAACGGGATTAATTCAATTTAGGAAACCTGGTCAACATGAAAGAGTTGGGCCAAAGGGTTGTTTCCGTGCTGTATGACTCTAACTGTATTCAGATTTCAGGAAATGGAAGTTTATTATCATAAATGGGTTAGGTCACGCTAATAAAGAGAAATTGTTTCCAATGGCTGAAGGTTTGTTAACCAGAGGAAAGTGATTTAAGGGTTTTGACATATGAATCACAGCTAACACATAAGGAAAATCTTTTTTTGACACTGTAAATGGTTAGGATTGAGATGCACAAGCTGTTAGTGTAGTGGAAACAGATCTAATAGTAGCCTTTAAAAGATAAATGAACAAGCACTTTAAGAAGCAAAGATTTGCTGAGATAAAGAAAAGAAAACCACAGTGCAACTCATTGGATTGCTATTCAAAAACTGGCACAGATCCAAAGAACGCAACGTCCTTCCCATATGCCATTCTATCCTGTGATTCCTTAATTAACTTGTTGAATCCTATGTAATCATACAGATTTCAATTAAAATAACTTCCATATTTATTTAGGAATTAAATGGCCAGGTCTTAATTAAATTCCCCAGTTGAATACTGTGTTATGACACGAGGTAAACCCCTCTACTAATTTAAACTAGCCACACAGAAAAGATTCACCCCGTGCTGTAATCTGTTAAAATTCGAGAGGCAAAGAACTATTCAGAGGTCATACTTTAAAATAAAAATTAACAAATATATTCTTGGGCCAAAGAATATTGGGCCTCTGTAGATTCTCTCCAGGTCAGCCTCGATGTCCTCCTGCACATACTCATAGGCAGGAAGCTATCAGATTCTGCTGGCTGTCTGGACTTGTTGATGACTTGCCTGTTCTCCCTCTAACTGTTCAAAATGTATGGTTTTATACCCCAAAGCATTGGATCATTTCATTGGTTTTAATATTATCAAAATACTAAATTCAAATTTTGGTATCTTGGGGCATAATTTAAACTGATTGGCCGAATTTGAATTTGGTTTTGTTCTATAGCAACACAATTCCAGCTGCTGCTGTTTGTTTCAATCAAGTGTTACATTGTTACCTTTTCAGGACTCTCTGTGCTTAGTCAGTCCTTACTAGCTTTTCAAGTCTCTTAAAGGTACAGTATACCTCTACACCTTCATTACAACTGTGAAAGAAATTACTTTATATTGTACATCAAAAACCATTTTTGCAAGTACTGCATAACAAGTTATTAACTGATTCTGCAAAAAATCAGTAAAAGTCTTCAGATATGCGAATCTAAGCCATATCAGCATCACCTACAGATGATAACACAATATTGTAGTCCATTATGAATACTTTGAGTCATGTTGATGGCCTTGTACATTTCACACACGCTAACATAAGTTTAACATAGCAGCAAACAATGTGAGTAAACCAAAGATCAGCAGTGCAAATTACTAAGGTGAAAGAAATTCTGATATTTACGAGGTGTACTATAAAACTCAAATTGTGATTATAGTTTAGTATGATCAATTAAAGTTTCACACACATCCTCGGACAGGCGAAACAAAGACATACATGAGAATGCTTAGAGGCATGGCATTCTAACCAGAACTCCATCAATAAACACTTTCACTTAGACCCAACTACCTTCCCTTGAAAAAAAGAACTGGAAATGACATCACCCATCTTAAGAAACCAAGACCTATAAATAGAGAGGTGGGACATACCACCAGCGCTTCATCCAGGAATCTCACTGATGATGTTACCTAGTATTGTGTTGTAACATCTGGAAACAAACCTTCAAGCTCAGCTAGCTAACTTTTATATTTATCATCAAGCTGAGCTATAAATCTTCTCAAAAATCGCTATCGGTATCTGCAATTCAGGATAATCTTAATGGATGCATAATAAAGCACCATGAATCTTTGGATCCAGACATGATGACCAAAAGGTACATCAAATCTATTCACATCACATTATGGAAGTGCTTGTTGTGAGTAGACACTACTGAAGAGTGAATAATTGTAATCTATTTTTAAATCGATAAAATAAGTCACATCTGGCACAAATCTGTTGCCTCTACACAAGAAAAGTAACATAATTGTGACAAAATAAGCAATTTATTTCTTGAACATTTTTTTCTTTCTTGATGGTTACAGGACAAATGTTTAATATCATTTTCTGCAAGCTTTGGAATATAACATATGGCTTTGAGCCAAAAATATTAATATACATCAAAAGTTCAATTCCTTTCAAACAGAAATTTGTTTAGAAACTTAATGGCTGCTCAGTGTATCAAACAGTGATCTTAATAGCAAAACAAAATGGATTGGGACATACATCCTTTATAACAGAAAACTTATTAAAAATTATTATCCTAGGTAAAAATAAGAAATACAATTTTCTAATACTGTTCTTTTTGTATCAAAGGATTGTGTATATGTCTATGTATCATGCCAGCTCATCAGCAAGGGAGTCTCAGGCCAACAGACAGACAAACTTAGGTCTGGCTCCCTGCTAGCATTTGTCGTATAATTAGTAACTGCTAATGGACTAAAAATCCATCATAAATTAAGAAATAGCAATAATCAAAGTGCTTGTTATTTTGATATTTTGAGAATGATGACTTTTAATTATTGGAAATATATTGTTTATATTGAGAACTGTTTATGCACTGCTTAAAGCCATTTAAATGTGTCTATTGATTTGAAGTCTGAGACTCGACCTGATATATTCCTGCATTTATGAAGATGAGGTCATGCAACAGCACATGACATATTCCAGTAAACTGAATGGTGCTGGAAAGGGTTGTTTACTTTATTCTGGAGTTTCACATCACTTAACTAGAGACTGGACAAGTAAAGATAATTAAGTGGAATGGCCACTCACCCATGGAATAAATTTATTGTAAAAGTTCAAACAAAAGGCGGCACAGTCGCTCAGTGGTTAGCACTGCTGCCTCACAGTACTAGGTCCCAGGTTCGATTCCAGCCTCGGGTGACCATCTGTGAGGAGTTTGCACATTCTCCCCGTGTCTGTGCAGGTTTCCTCCAGGTACTCCGGATTCCTCCCACAGTCCAAAAATGTGCAAGTCAGGTGAATTGGCCATGCTAAATTGCCCGTAGTGTTGGGTGCATTAGTCAGAGGGAAAATGGGTCTGGGTGGGCTACTCTTCGGAGGGTTGGTGTGGACTGGTTGGGCTGAAGGGCCTATTTTCACACTGTAGGGAATCTAATGCAACATACGGAATCATCAATCTTAATACAATCTCCTAAGGCAAAATTCTGTTGTTGCTTCCTGCTCAACCCAAAAATTAGCTGAATGTGATTCCATAAGTAAAATATTTATGCCTCACTTTGCCTTTTCAGATATTTATAATAAGATTTACCGACAACTTCATAAATGCGACTTAATCTGTGAACAACTGTATTCGTCCTTCCCTTCAAAAACCTCCCATTCCCAGCTAATCACATAAAAAAAGTTATCTTATCAAGTCATGGAGTAGTTGAATTTTTAAGATGAAATTTTTGTGCCAAAAGTCATGGGTGTTAAAGGATGTCATCATATCCACCAGAGGGCAGACGTGAGGACTGCAGACGCTGGAAACCAGAGTTTAGATCAGAGTGGTGCTGGAAAAACACTGCAGGTCAGGCAGCATCCGAGGAGCAGCAAAATCAACATTTCCTTTCATCAGGAATCCTGATGAAGGGCTTTTGCCTGAAACATCGATTTTCCTGCTCCTCGGATGCTGCCTGACCTGCTGTGCTTTTCCAGCACCACTCTGATTAAACTCATACCGACCAGATACATTTGAGATGCCTTGGATAGATTCATTGCCACCAGCCCTTCATATTGTAATTAGTCTAAGTTCCTGATATCAAGTGGGGAGGGATGTTCACACAAATTATTTGGCAGAACTGAGACTTAGTCGAAAAGAGTGATGCTGTAAAGCACAGCAGGTCAAGTAGCATCTGAGGAGCAGGAGAGTTGACATTTCAGGCATAAGCCTTTCATCAAGCTCGATGAAGGGCTTATACCCAAAATTTGACTCTCCTGCTTCTCAGATGTTGCCTGACCTGCTGTGCTTTTCCAGTGGCACACTTTTTGTCTCTGACTCTCCAGCATCTGCTGTCCTCACTTTCTCTCAGAAGTGAGACTTAGTCTTGTTGAACAGAAGAGGTTTATTACATGGTACTTAATTGCTAATTGCATTATATCTGAGTTGCATGATAGTCTCTTGTGAGATCTCAGGTTAGAGTTAAGATACACATTTAGCAATGTGGAACTTAGCACGAGAAAAATAACAACCAAAATGTTTGCTATTCCCAAGAGCGATCCTTAATATTCTGAAGGATAAAGCTTATCTTATGTTGTGAGTTAACCCTTTCAGGTACTAGATGTCTTATATAACAATGGGGGTCAACAGTTGCACGGGTAATGCTTTGTGGAGTTGACATGTTGCTTGATTTACTGGCAGGTGACACCCAAGAAAGATCACTGTAGTAGAATAAAGTGAAAACATAATACTGTACTAAAGAATTTATATTTTATATCTAATGCTTATTTGTTTTTTAAAATTACAAATTATATACATTTCACCTGCTTTCTATTTTTATGTAGAAATGTTTTTAAAATGTACCACTTAATTTTCATTACTTTCTCACATTTACAATGAAATTGAATCATTAATATCTCCAAGATTATACTTTGAAGTTTTTGATCTTTGAATCCTGAAAAACTAGAGTCAACCTTTTACATAACGTATATGAAAAGTACACTTAACACTATTCTAATGTGTACCTCACTGGCTTCAAACAGTCTGCCCTCCTAAACATAATGTCATCCAAAATACTGCTGCTCATATTTTAACAGGCACCAGTTCTGCATTCCCTATCTCTACTGTGCACGCTGTCCCATGGTGGCACCGAGTCAAGCAATTTATTGATTTTACAATTCTCATCTTTGTTTTCAAACCTCTCCTTGGGTTCTCCTCTACCTATCTTTTGTGATTCCCACAAATCCTCAACTATCACAAATACATATACTAATTCTGGCCTTGTGCACCCCAATTTTAATTGCTGTACCTAAGGTGGCTGTGTTTATTAGTTGCTCATTCCCTCTTATAGTGTTCACATGGGATCCCATCCCATCCAGTGGGATGATTTATTATTTTAAAGGCACTATTTAAATATAATTTGCTGTTTGTGAGATAGTGCTTGAAATGTATGTGCTCCTGGCAAGGCCAGCTTTATAGGCATACCCAAGTATCAATTGAAAAGATGATGTGAGCTATTTATTTGAACAGCACAATCTATGTGGTATAGGCACACCATGGTGCTGTTGGATAGGAAGTTTTAGGTTTTTGACTTAGTGACAGTAAAGGAACATTAGTACAGCTCCAGTCAGGAGACCAGATGACTTGCAGGGAACTTTCAAGTGGTGGCATTTCTGTACATCTGCTGTTCTCGTCAATTTTGGCAGTACAGCTGCTGTTGAAGGATCCTTGATGAATTTTAGATAATACAAGGTGTTGTCATTGTGCACCAATGGAGAGAGTGAATGTTTAAGTTTATGGATGGGCTGCCAATTAAATTGAATTCTTTGTCCTCTGTTGTCTAGTTTGAGTGTAATTGGAGCTACACTCATCCAGCAAGTGAGTTTTTCTTCTTCCTCCTGAAGTGTACCTTGTAGGTGGTGAACATGCAATAATGAGCAGGTGAGACCGCTGCATTGACTTTGTGGAGACAAAGTCTCTTCACACTGAGAACACGCTTCATAGAGTTATAGAGATGTACAGCACGGAAACAGACACTTCGGTCCAACCCGTCCATGCCAGCCAGCTATCCCAACCCAATCTAGTCCCAACTGCCAACACTCGGCCCATATCCCTCCAAACCCTTCCTATTCATTTACCCATCTAAATGCCTTTTAAATGTTGCAATTATACCAGCCTCCACCACTTCCTCTGGCAGCTCATTCCATACACATACCACCCACTGTGAAAAAGTTGCCCCTTATGTCTCTTTTATATCTTTCCCCTGTCACCCTAAACCTATGCCCGCTAGTGCTGGACTCCCCCACCCGAGGGAAAAAAACTTTGTCTATTTATCCTTTCCATGCTGTTCATAATTTTGTAAACCTCTATAAGGTTACCCCTCAGCCTGCAACGCTCCAGGGAAAACAGCCCCACCCTGTTCAGCCCCTCTCTATAACTCCCTGGCAACATCCTTGTAAATCTTTTCTGAACCCTTTCAAGTTTCACAACATCATTCCAATAGGAAGGAGACCAGAATTGCACGCAATGTTCCAACAGTGGCCTAACCAATGTCCTGTACAGCCACAACATGACCTCCCAACTCCTGTACTCAGTACTCTGACCAATAAAGAAAA
>NC_057716.1:52876770-52884298 GCF_004010195.1 Chiloscyllium plagiosum | reverse complement strand
CTTGTCGAATGCCTTACTGAAGTCCATACAGATCACATCTACCGCTATGCCCTCATCAATCCTCTTTGTTACTTCTTCAAAAAACTCAATCAAGTTTGTGAGACATTATTTCCCATGCACAAAGCCATGTTGACTATACCTAATCAGCCCTTGCCTTTCCAAATACATGTATATCCTGTCCCTCAGGATTCCCTCCAACAACTTCTAGGAGAAAGTGAGGACTGCAGATGCTGGAGATCAGAGCTGAAAATATGTTGCTGGAAAAGCGCAGCAGGTCAGGCAGCATCCAAGAAGCAGGAGAATTGACGTTTCGGGCATGAACCCTTCTTCAGGAATGATTCGATTCTCCTGCTTCTTGGATGCTGCCTGACCTGATGTGCTTTTCCAGCAACACATTTTCAGCTCCCTCCAACAACTTGCCCATCACCGACGTCAGGCTCATTGGTATATAGTTGCCTGGCTTGTCCTTACCACCCTTCGTAAACAGTGGCACCATGTTTGCCAACCTCCAGTCTTCTGGCACCTTACCTGTGACTATCGATGATACAAATATCTCAGCAAGAGGCCTCGCAATTACTTCCCTTGTTTCCCACAGAAGTCTATGGTACACCTGATCAGGTCCTGGGGATTTATCCACTTTTATGCATTTCATTTAGCACTTCTCCTCTGTAATATGGACATTTTTCCAGATATCACCATCTCTTTCCCTACATTCTATATCTTCCATGTCCTTTTCCACATTAAATATTGATGCAAAATACTTGTTTAGTATCTCCCGCATTTTCTGCTGCTCCACACAAAGGCTGCCTTGCTGATCTTTGAGGGGCCCTATTCACTCTTTAGTTACCCTTTTGTCCTTAATGTATTTGTAAAAACCCTTTGGATTCTCCTTAACTCTATTCGCCAAAGCTATCTCATGTCCCCTTTTTGTCCTCCTAATTTCCCTCTTAAGTATACTCCTACTTCCTTTATACTCTTCTAAGCATTTACTTGATCTATCCTGTCTCTACCTGACATATGCTTTCTTCTTTTTCTTAACCAAAGCCTCAATTTCTCTAGTCATCCAGCATTCTCTGTACCTACCAGCCTTTCCTTTCACCCTGACAGGAATATATTTCTCTGGACTCTTGTTAACTCATTTCTGAAGGCTTCCCATTTTCCAGTCATCCCTTTACTAGCAAACATCTGCCCCTATCAGCTTTTGAAAGTTCTTGCCTAATACCGTCAAAATTGGCCTTTCTCCAATTTAGAACTTCAACTTTTAGATCTGGTCTATCCTTTTCCATCACTATTTTAAATCTAATAAAATTATGGTTGCCGACCCCAAAATGCTCCCCATCTGACACCTCAGTCACCTGCCCTGCCTTATTTCCCAAGGGTAGGTCAAGTTTTGCACCTTCTCTCGTAGGTATATCCACATACTGAATCAGAAAGTTTTCTTGTACACACTTAACAAATTCCTCTCCATCTAAGCCCTTAACACTATGGCAGTCCCAGTGTATGTTTGGAGAGTTAAAATCCCCTACCATAACCACTCTATTATTCTTACAGATAACTGAGATTTCCTTACATGTTTGTTTCTCAATTTCCCTCTGACTATTAGGGGAACTATAAAACCCAATATGGTGATCATCCCTTTCTTATTTCTCAGTTCCACCTAAACAACTTCCCTGATTGTATTTCCAGGAATATCCTCCCTCAGCACAGCTGTAATGCTATTGCTTATCAAAAACACCACTCCCCCCTCCTCTCTTGCCTCCCTTTCTGTCCTTCCTATAGCATTTGTATCCTGGAGCATTAAGCTGCCAGTCCTGCCCATCCCTGAGCCATGTTTCTGTAATTGCTATGATATCCCAGTCCCATGTTCCTAACCATGCCCTGAGTTCATCTGCCTTCCTTGCTGGGCCCTTTGCATTTAAATAAATAGTTTAATTTATCAGTCCTACCTTGTTCTCTGCTTTATCCCTGCCTGCCCTGAGTGTTTGACTCACTTCTGTTCTCAACTTTACCAGTCTCAGATTGATCTCTTTCCTCATTATCTCCCTGGGTCCCATCCCCCCACCTTACTAGTTTAAATCTTCCTGAGCAGCTGTCGCAAATTTCCCTGCCAGCATATTAGTCCCCTGCCAATTTAGGTGCCATCCATTCTTCTTGTACGGGTCACTTCTTCCCCAAAAGAGATTCCAATGATCCAAAAATGTGAATCCTTCTTCCGTATACCAGCTCCTCAGCCATGCAATCATCTGCTTGATCCTCCTATTCCTGCCCTTACCAACTCGTAGCACTGGGAGTAACCCAGATATCACTAATCTCGAGGACCTCCTTTTTACATTCATGTCTAACTCTCTGTAGTCTCCTTTCAGAGTCTCAACCTTATCCCTTTCTATTTTATTGGTTCCAATGTGGACAATGATCTCTTGCTGTCCTCTCTTCCACATGAGAATGTTCTGCACCCTCTCTGAGACATCCTTGATCCTGGCACCAGGGAAGCAACACACCGTTCTGACTTGTGCTGCTGGTCACAGAAACATCTGTCTGTACCTCAGACTAGAAAATCCCCCAACACAATTGATCTCTTGGAACCCGACATGCCCCTCATTGCATTAGAGCCAGTCTCAATACCAGAAACTTGGCTGTTCGTGCTATGTTCCCCTGAGCATCCATCACCCCCTACATTTTCCAAAACAGCATATCTGTTTGAAATGGGGATAGCCACAGAAGACTCCTGCACTAACTGCCTACCTCTCTTACCTTTCCTGGAGTTAACCCATCCATGTGACTGTATCTGTGGCTTTTCTCCCTTCCAACAACTGTCATCCATTACATCCCCTTGCTCTTGTAAATCCCTCATTGCCTCTCACTGTCTCTTCAACCAATCCATTCGCTCTGATAGAATTTGCAACCGATGGCATTTCTTGCAGATATAATCTGCAGTAAACAGTAAACTCTCCCTAAACTCCCACATCCGACAAGAAGAGCATATCACTCTACTGAAGGCCATTTTTGCTCCTTCACAATCTACAGACCCAGAAAAATAGCACCGTTGTATTCATCTACAAAACACTGCTCCAGTTTAAATTAATATTTATGGCTTATATTTTAAGTTTAATCAAGAGACATATCTCAAAAAACATATAATCAAGAAATAACCCACTCTACTCACTACTGCAGACCTTTTGTAAGGCCACGCTTAAATATTCATTTCTGTTTCTCTGTTGAGACCTCTCCCAAACAGGTTCCTCCAAGATTAGTTATGAATTTCACTGTTTGTTCATCTTCCCAGATGCATTCCCATTGTCCAGCGATACATGAATTCAAACAGCAAAGCCAGTAACTGTGCAGGTTCACTGCTCTGTCAGTTTCTCTCTCTCTCTCTCTCTCCTGCACTGACCTCACCATATGCTTCCTTTGTCTGTTACTCTCCCTTTTAAAACTGCTGTTGTTTTGACATTTTATTTTCTCTAAAATTTCCAAAACAATGCAACAGCATATAAAACAGTAATTGCTGCTCCTGGAATTTGAGGAAATCACCTCCAACACCTAAAATACCTCAAAAAAGGAGCAGGCTGTTACAGCCAAAAAAATTTCCCGTCCTCCATCTTGGATTACCCAGAATCTTCATTATATTGTATGACAATGCCAGTGTGTTAAATAGGTAAAGAACTGATGAAGCAGCTCAAAATGGAACATTCAATAAGCAAGCAGAAATGCATTCTACCAAAAACTGTAACCTCATGGTCTGGCATATTCTTATTCCAACAAAATCAGCCCTGGTTTAACGACAATTGCAGGAGAGCTTCCCAGAAAGCAAACCAAGCATGCCTAAAATTGAGGTGCTTTCCTGGTGTGACTACAATACAGAATTATAAACATGCCACAATTGAAGCACAATTCTAAAGACTGCTATTCCACAAGGAATGGATCAGACCAGCATGCTGCAATCCTTTCATATGTAGATTTAGCAGTTAACAATTAGGGAGGTCTTTAAGGGAATCTTAGACTCAACTATTTTCAGCTGCTTTTTCAATAATCACCCCTCCATCATAATATCAGAAATGTAAATGTTTGTTGATAATTACTTGGCATTAATGTGTTTTTCAGCTCCACAGATAATAAAGCAGTCCTTTCTTACCGTCAAGCTTGGGTTGATATGTTGCAAATTAACATCCAGGATACGCAAGTGTCAGATAATGAACATCTCCCATTAGAAAGAATGTAATCATTTCTTCATGATTTTCAATAGCATTACCATCATTAAACCCCACACTATCAACATCCTAATTTATTGCTATTTTCCAAAAACTTGGCTGATCCAGTCTTATAAATGTATTAGCTACTATCACAGATCAAGGACTGGGTATTCTATCATGAATAATTCACCTCTTGCAAACATTCCACTTGCCACATGTTTAACTTGCCTTCTTGCAGGTGTGAAAGAATTCCTTGTTTTGAAGGGATTCATGACAAGAATGATTTTGTAGTGCAATACAAGCTGGAAGCCAATAATTTCATGAACTTGACATTCATCTAATAATTAACTTGGCCCTTATAAGAATTGGGAAGAAAAGAGTAAGGTTCGGGAAAATTTGGTGGATTTCCTGATCACCATCAGAATGTTTATATGTCCCAGAGATGCCTGTTAGGTTGTGAAGTAGCCTTCACCGTGTTTGCATTTTGAAGTGGCCAACTTTGGAGAGCAGTGTCATTTTAGGCAGTCTTTTGAAGAATTGCTGAATAGGCTTTGGGTTTTTCTTTTCATTTTTACAGAAGAAATTTGCAATGCTTAAAACGGGTGACATCTTCGCTCTGAAGAAAATTAGTGCCTTAAACAAATAAATGGAAAATGTTATAGTTTTTCATCTAACTATGCTTCCAGTGTGATATCTGGCACAGTACTCAGTTGCAACATTTCTTTGCATTCAATCTTCTCAAATCTCTGAAGTATATTCAACCTTTTTTCCAAATGGCTCTTCTTCTTCATCCATAGGATAAATGAATAAAATTACAGAAAATGTTTCTTGGATAGTAAGTTGCAGAATGAGTTGGAAAGCATATTTGATGCATTATGGGTGATAAAACATTTGGAGATTCTCAGCAATAAGTAGATAAGAATTGTTGCATTTGAAGTTTTGGATTTACACTTTTGTTATACTTGCACATAATACATTACATAAAACTGATATCAACCACTAATATAACATGTCACTTTTTATAATTGTTTTTAAAATGAATATAATAAAACATTAATTAATATTGAACTTGCTAAATTTTCTGCTAATGCAATGCTGATTATTATGTTGATTAGATATGTCCTCAGATAATAAGAAAGCAAAATTGTTTGAACAAATCAATGAGTTGCTTTATGGATGTTAATAGCTAATAGATGTCTGTTATTGATACATTAAACACAGACCTCAGAAAATACATGACCTCACTAGAGTAAGAGGTTTATTGATTTATGCAACTTATGCAGCACTACTGACACAGTAACTCCATTATTAAGAGGTGAGTTTTCTAAAGATGAAATTAATTTCATCTATTACGTAACCTTCAAGTTTCTGAAGTTGCTGGATGATATATTACTTGTTCGGTCAGCAGTTGGTGAAATCACTCACTCTGACAAGTCCATCATTTTCAGCACTGTAGGTCACAAGGAAAAGGTACAATAAAGGTGCAAACAGCACGGCAGTAAACACTTCATAAATAATTTTTTACTATGTAAACAAAAAAAGACTTGATTGCTTGTTCCAGCTTTCCTTTATATAAATATAACATAACTGAACTTATAATTTAAACACGATTATAAATATTATAAAATTTCAATTATGAATGATCAACCAAATAATCCATATCAATACAAAAGGGGAAAATTTTGATTAGGTCTGATAATGGATGTGGAGACCATGATATGTACTCAAGCCTAATCATATTGAGGCAGGTAACATGGAAACTACATGCTGCCTGCTTCATCAAAGATTGTATGGTGCCCAGTGTGAAACGTACTGCCAACTGATGAGACATTCAGAAGGGGCTCACCATTGCATGATTAGTGTGGCATACAACTAGCTGCACTAGCTCCGTGGCCCTCTTGTCAGGGAGGTGCATGTAATCTGCAGCTAGAAGACTTTGGTGGAAAAAAGAGAAGTGGTATTACATCAGGGTGAGGATTCCCAGGTTCTCAAATGCAACTGATGGAGTTGATAAAGTTCCACATAGTAGGCTTCTCTGGAAGGTTAGATCAAATGGAATACAGGGGGACACTGGCAAATTGGATACATAATTGGCTTGATGGTAGGAAGCACAGGGTAATAGTGGAAGGATGCTTGTTATACTGGAGGCCTGTGACAAGTGGTATACCTTGAGGGTTGGTGCTGGGCCAATTGCTGTTTGTTATCTGTATCAATGATTTGGATGGGAATGTACAAGGCATGATTAGTAAGTTTGCTGATATTAAAATAGGCAGCATTGTGGGCAATGAGGAAGGTTATCCAAAATGGCAGCAGGACCTTGATCAGCTGGGGAAGTGGGTCAAGAAAATGGCAAATGGAGTTTAATATAGATAAATGTGAGGTGTTACATTTTGGCAAGTCAAATCAAGGTCTGAGTTTCATGGTGAATGGTAGGGCCTTAAAGACTGCAGTGCAACACAGGGACCTCGGAGTTCAGGTACAGGCAGACAGGGCAGTGTGAAGAAGGCTTTTAGCACACTGGCCTTCATCAGTCAGGGCATTGAGTATAAAAGTTGCAAGTTATGTTGTAGTTGTACAGGACATTGGTGAGGCCGTACTTGGAGTATTCAGTTTTGGTCATCTTGCTAGAAGAAGGATGCTATTAAAATGGAAAGAGTGCAGAAGAAATGTATAAGGATGTTGCCAGGATTTAACTGTCTGAGTTATAGGGAAAGGTTGGATGAGCTATGGCATTTTTCTTTAAAGCATAGAAGACTGAGTGGGGTTCTTATGGAAGTGTATAAGATCATGAAGGGCATGGAGACGGTGAATGCAATCAGTCTTTTTCCCAGGGTAGGGGAATCGAGGACGAGAAGGCATCAGTTTAAGGTGTGAGGGGAAAGAATAAAAGGGAACCTGATGGGCAAATGTTTTACACAGAAGGTGGTATGCATATGGAATGAGCTGCCAGTGGAAGTATTTGAGGTGGGTACATTAACAACATTCAAGGTTTGTGCGAAGATTTGTAGCTCGGGTGCTCGTTGTTGTGGTTCTGTTCACCGAGCTGGAAGTTTTTGTTGCAAACGTTTCGTCCCCTGGCTAGGCGACATCATCAGTGCTTGGGAGCCTCCTGCAAAGCGCTTCTTTGATGTTTCCTCCGGTGTTTATAGTGGTCTGTCCCTGCCGCTTCCAGTTGTCAGTTTCAGCTGTCCGCTGTAATGGTTGGTATATTGGGTCCAGGTCGATGTGTTTGCCTCCAGGTTGACTCCATCAACAAACACATCGACCTGACCCAATATACCAACCACTACAGCGGACAGCTGAAACTGACAACCGGAAGCGGCAGGGACAGACCACGA
>NC_057716.1:52867344-52875914 GCF_004010195.1 Chiloscyllium plagiosum | reverse complement strand
AAGTTATGTTGTAGTTGTACAGGACATTGGTGAGGCCGTACTTGGAGTATTCAGTTTTGGTCATCTTGCTAGAAGAAGGATGCTATTAAAATGGAAAGAGTGCAGAAGAAATGTATAAGGATGTTGCCAGGATTCAACTATCTGAGTTATAGGGAGAGGTTGGATGAGCTAGGGCATTTTTCTTTAAAGCGTAGAAGACTGAGTGGGGTTCTTATGGAAGTGTATAAGATCATGAAGGGCATGGAGAGGGTGAATACAATCAGTCTTTTTCCCAGGGTAGGGGAATCGAGGACTAGAAGGCATCAGTTTAAGGTGTGAGGGGAAAGAATAAAAGGGAACCTGATGGGCAAATTTTTTACACAGAAGGTGGTATGCATATGGAATGAGCTGCCAGTGGAAATATTTGAGGTGGGTACATTAACAACATTTAAAAGGCATTTGGATAAATGCATGGATAGGATAGGTTTAGAAGGATATGGGCCAAGTGCAGGGAAATGGGGTCAGCATGGATGGACTTTTTCGTCAGCATGGACCAGTTTGGGTTGAAAGGCCTGTCTTCGTGCTTTAGAACTCTATAACTCTATGAAAAGAAGGAGACGGGTCTCGTTTCTGCAGGGAATTGAGAGGCCCTTAAATCACACCATGTAAAGGGAATGGGAATAAGATACAATCTGAGTAAGTGGCCATGGAAGTCAATTCCTGGAGTCTAGCTTGACAACTGAGTATATTGCCAGAAAAAGTAAATGATTTCTCAAGTGTTTCAATGTCCATGAACAACTTCCATCCAACATAGCGCCAACATCTTAGGTGTTAATTATACGACAGCCCAGTTGATTATATCCATCAATTATCAGGACACATATTTAACATTTTGATGCTTGGTCTCATTTTCACACACATGCTAATGCTGCCAGCCTCTCCCTCTCTCAAAGTTTCCACATACTGTCTGGTTAATGATCATGATCAAAGAATTGATTGTGGGGTGGGGTGAGGGCTGATCTTCACGAATCTGGATATGAGCCATGCGTACATGCAATTGTGATTAGATGAGGATTGCTAAATGTCTGCTACAATTAATACCCATAAGGGTTTGTACCAATATACAAGACTGCCATTTAAGGTATCATCAGCCTGTGCCATTTTCCAGTGGACGATGGAGAATATTTTGCAAAGTCTACCCCTGGATGACATGCTAATAACCAGGAAGACCAGTAAAGAGCATTTGGAGAACTTGGACATAACCCTTAAATGTTTCTTCAAAGTGGGTGTACACCTTAGAAGGGAAAAATGTGTGTTCCAGGTACCCAAAGTGACCTACTTGAGCTGCAGTGTTGATAAGATCACCCTATACCCGTTGGAAAACAAAGTAAGGGTGATCAAAGGAGCCCTGGCTCCCACATCTGTACCGGATCTTTGGTCTTTCCTTAGGCTATGAATTATTATGGAAATGTTACAAATAACCTGGCCTCTATTCTGGCATCCTTACATCTGCTTTTGAAAAAGAGTCAGCCTTGGAAATGTTCTTGTAGCCAAGATGTAGCCTTCAGGGAAGTGTAGAAGCAGTGATCTTCGTCTAAGATCACCCATGATCCCAAGTGAGATATGGTGCTGATAAGCAATGCCTTCCCCTTCAAGGTGGTGTTGCCTCAGTGGTGGCCTAGTGGACAGTAACAGCTGATAGTGTATGCTTCCCGGTCTTTGGCTGATGCTGAACAATGATAATCCCAGATAGAGAAGGAAGGTTTAGCGATTATAATTGATGAGAAAATTCTACTAATACCTTTATGGATATAAATTTCTAATAATAATGTTCACAAACTCCTGCTTAGTCTAGTTAAAGAGGACAAGGCAGTGGTGCCCATGGCTTCAGTGGTGGGCTGTCATTCCAAATACGTAGGATTACAAGTTGGAACACCGTCTGGGAGTCCAAGTGGCAAATTCGGATATCTTGAGCTGCCTCTGGTGGTACCGCATTAGAATAGTCCATTCTCTGGCAGTGCCCAGAGTGCTAACAAGGGCAAAAAGTACCATTACCAGCTGCCCTACGTTCTTGGGAAAGGCTGGGTAAAGCCTGGACTCGATTTAATGTTAAGTATCCTGGTCCTTTCATGGGGACTAGGTTGTTAGTCATTGTGGGTGCCCATTCAAAGTGGTTGGGCATGCATATAGTCCATTCGTCAAATATGAGGATGATGATTGAAACGTTGTGAGTGTATTTGCAATTCACAGACTCCTGGAGGTGTTGATCACAAATAACAGGACATCATTTACCAGCAGGTAATTTCAGTATTTCCTAAAGTTGAGTAGCATTCCTAATGTAAAGGCAGCTTCATCCATTGTCCAATGGCCTAGCCGATGGAGTAGTCCAAACTTTAAATGCAGGCTTAATAAAACAGCCCACAGCCTCACTTGTTACAAAACTGTCCTGGTTCTATTTGATTATAGGACCATCCTTCATGCAACCACAGGGATAGCTCCAGCAGAGTTGCTAATGGGGAGAATATTCCACATCAGATTAAAACGGATCTTTCTGGATTTTGGGGTGGGGGAAGTTAAAATGGCATCAGGAATTTCCAATGCCAGGCACAAGACTTGTCTACCTGAGAGAGGCAGTTTATACTGCCGTATAGGAAGTAGAGTCATAGGAACCGGACCCGGCCCAAAACAGCCCCAGGAGAAGCTTCAAGAAAAAGAACGGGCCTTTGTCCCAGGACTTCAAAGGAGAGGGATATAGTGATTGGAACAAGGTTAGCTGTCAACCTGGTTTAATCAGTGACTCCTGGCTGACAGATATAACCAGGAATGTCAAGGGTTCTACTCACTCTACAAACCAGCTCTGGCTAAGCAGGGTCAAGGTCATGCACTATGTATGTGAAAATAAAGGGTGACTTGGTGACGGGATTCCAGCCTTGGTGGAGTTATTTCACAGGTCTTCTTGACATTTACAGTTTTGTTCCTTAAGAGCTTCCAACTCATTTTGAAGTTTCTGGACTTGCACTCGATTCTTCCAGTACTATCAATATTCAGCCTCCTTTTGGCCAGTATATTTTCCTTTTCATGACCTGCTCTAAAATGGTTCAGCTGCTCCGTGTTTACTTTCCTTTTTGTTTCATTGACGTATGGGCCTCTTACCCTTTCTGCTTCAGTGGTTGTTTGGTTTCCTCTATGTCCTGCCTGAGTTCTTTTTCTGCAGCAGTATAGTAGGCAATTATTTCTGAAAAGACTGTCCAATAAGAAGCTGTTTGTTGTGCACTTTGTGCATCGTGACTTGATTTTAAAGATCTGATATTTTCTCCAGAATTGCTCTTCAGCTCAATTCTATGCCTCTGGAGTTAGTCCAGCTGAAGCTGATCTGTTTCATGTGTGATTTGTTCCAGATCTTCTGGTAATAGAGTAATAATTTCAGTGGATTGATGACACAGGTGTTATACTTCATTTTGCTTCCTTTTTCTCTTCCAGCTCTTCAATCACCTTGGCGAATTGTGTGGAAGTATCCCCTAAGGACATCACCATCTCAGAGATGGTATTCTCATTTTTGGATTTATTCTGAATTAGTTGTTTAGCCTTTTCCTCTTGGATTTTCATTTTTCTCTCCACAGAGCAGAGCTGATATTATAGCCCCACTAATTTAGAATAAATGAAGTATTCTATTCTTCACTGATGTTCAATTCTGCAAGTGTTTCTTGTATTGTCTGCTTTGATCTAGTTGTGTGTTCAACATTTGATTGATTCCATTGATTATGACAGATGCAAGATTAGGGCACATATTTGGACTTGCAATTGTTGGCCTAACAGTATCAATGTTGTGGAATATCTGTAACATCAAATAAATTGATTATATTTGCACTCCAACATTATTGACCCTGCCCGTGGAAGTAGCAAACTGTTGTATATTGGAAGTCATATATTCACCGTGGCTTCCTATACCCGTAGATCCATGTCTTTTTTTCAAATTTGCAGGTGAAGTATATTACTACTTGCCCTATTAACTTTAGCCAGTAACAAACAGTTTTCTGAGAATAGATCATTTGAATTTTTGCAAATACCATGGTTTGGTTTTGTTGATATTTTCCACAAATTTGTCAGTATGAAACATGTGCTTACTACCGTTTGTGTACATTGTTAGATGGACCTAGTATATCCCTCCCTCTGGTGTTCATTTCCTTTGCTTCCCTTGCAGCACAGGCAGAAACTAACCACCATCTTATTGGTCAGACTGAAGTCATGAGATTCATGGTTATTATTACATACAGGCTAAAACTAATTCTAACATGCCTGTGGGGACCAGTGCTGAGGTGGGCATTCAGGCTCTCAAAGAGGTGCAGAAATCTGTGTTTTCGCTGTTGGCATCTCACAAAAAAGCAAATCAACTGTTCAGCCCACTGAGTTAATAAATGTACAGGCAAAGGTACCCATAAGACAATGATTAAGAGAACACACAAAAGTGTACAGTTCTGTTATATGTATATTATTGGAAACTCTGTATTTGTTGCTATGGCAACTGCAAGGGACCACTCACAGTCCATAGACCACTGTGTCTGTGAGACCACTGCCAGTGAGGCTGCAAGATGTGTGCAATGGCTTCATATTTTGAGTTTACATTTATTTAATGTAACAGCTTGGTTCTCTTGAAATAAATTGCAAAGCTTGGTGGCTTAGAGAAGCCCTGAGTAAGAGCCCTTACTGTCTTACCCTATGTCCCACTCTTTGCCCCACTTCTCGAGGGCCAGATGATGAGTGGGGTGGTCAGAGGAAAGGATGAAGCAGCAGGGGTAGTGATGAGCAGGTCACCAAGAGCAGTGGCAAGTGGAAAGGCTAAACCATCCAGGATAGCAAACATTCATAAACATTCACAAATAGACTCTGCTATGCAAGGTGCATACCAACTGTATGATTATTGAACTGTTGTGATATATTTCCTATTGATATATGGAGTCCACAGAGCCACGTGCAGGTAGTTAGTGGCATCCTGCACTGATGGAGATTCCACAAGATTTGAAAGGTTATATAGCCAGTCTTCCTCTTGTAAAAGGAAATTAAGGTGATGGAGTTCCCTCCACTTCTAAGCTGGGTCTGTCTCATCTTCCTGATGCAGCAATGCATGGCATGTTGGCCATTTTACCTACTTCAATATTGAAAGATCCTGAGGCATAAAAAATCAGGACACAATTATTTTTGTGGCAACTGGCACACCCTCCTTGCCCTGCTATACACCATCAGGTCAGGTTACTGCTTCCTTGGTAAAATATAGGCACTTCAGACTCTACTACTGTCTGATGTGGGAGTAAGAACTGTTCTTGTTGGTAATTGTGAGTTGTAAACTCCCTTCCTCCTCCTTCTTCTAAACACACCTGTCTTATTCTACACACAACACACCATCTACAAGAGGGATTGCAATGATTATGCCTACTATTGAAAGCATACTTCCTCCCGACAGTAAAAACATACTTCCTGTTTAAAATCCATCAAACTCCTTCAATGGATCCAGCACCACTTAACCATGAATTTAGAAACTTCTATAAAGCCCTCCAATAGCACTCAACATTCCCACAAACACTTTAACGAATTCAAAATCACCTCATCCTCAGTGGGAATAGTGATCTCTCTAACTAGGGCATATGAGAGCCCCATTATACAGGTTGACCTAGCACAGATTAGTAACATAACCTATCTGCCCAAACTTGCAGTTGACTTGCCAAATCAGCATTCGGTGCAATTTAACATTGTGATCTGTTCACACTGCTTGTGTGTGGCACACCCATGCTACTCTTGTACCTGCTACTTCCAAAAGAAGAATGTTGTACATCTGTATGCATATAGATGTGTAATGCTAAACCTTTAAATAAACTGCATCAGATCTATATAGCACATAGTGAGCTGAAGGGTTGGTTCTAAACTAAATGCATCAAAATAAATGGTTGATTGCCATGTGGCAAGAAAAGTCTTGTCTGGCTCAATTAAGTGGCCTTCTAATGGGTCTACTCAGGCAAAGTACATGAATTTTAAATGATTTTCGATGCGGTGTATTTTTAAAGCAGATATGTGGTGAAAACCACAAACTTTTAAAAAGAATCATTTTGTTTTGATCCGACTCTTAAAGAACAGTTGGTCATTCTAACTGTGACATCCAAGGTTGAAAGGCTTTTTTCATTTTCTGCTGTTATGTCTCCAGCAACTAGTAGTCATTAATTAAAAAGGATATCTATCTACATACATGAAAGTCAAATCTGCAATTCCTCAATGCTTCTTTTCTTTCAGAAGAGCCCGGCATGTTTCTGTAACCTATTTGTCTTTCCACTTTAAAAAGAGGTGAATGAACTAAATTAACCTTATAGTGTGCTGAAAGAGATGTTCTAAAATGGCTTTCTTGACATCTAACATCTTCTAAACTTAAATCATTTCTCTTATTGCCTTCTGTAACTCACCTGATATCTGACTTTATCATCAGTGATTTAAGGAAGGGATTTAAAGAAAACAGGTAACCCTTGTATGTCATGTATGTCACTCAGTATATATTTACATCATACAAAACACAATGTACTTACACTTGCCGCTCAATGTTGTTCAACATTTTCTCAATCTGTGATCGATGAATTTCACCATCTATCATGGCAAGGTAACTGTAGAGGAATCGAAATGTGGTGTAAGGGATTCGACCACCGTCTTCACTTGAGCTTAAAATTTCAAAGGCATATTTCATGGCGTTCGTAATATTCTGTGAATAAAAATCAAAGTCTTCATGATTTTCTGGCACGTTACATTCCAACATAAATCAACTCTAATATTGTGGCTAAAGAATTCTTTTTCCTGTGTATTTCCATATTTGCCACCTATGGAGCAACTCCCACTTGCCAGCAATTAAGTGACCACAAATATAATTTTACTCAAGTTTCCGATCATAAATATATTTCCATTCGTAATTAAATCTGACATCTGAGGAATTTGTATTATGTTTTCCAAGTTGCAAAATTCTTTAGTGAATGGACTATCTTAAACTGGGCACAATATCCAGCTACAGCTTGATTATTGTTTTGTACAGATCAATCCTTTCCTATTTTTATCTTCAGAAATGAAATTAGGAAACAAAGCTATCCATGAAGCGCAGTTGAAGATTGGTAATATGTTCTGTTAATGACAACAGATCAATTGTAAATTTTAAATCTGAATTGATAGATTTTTGTTATCCGGAAGTATGAAGGAACAAAGGTAGATATTTGAAGTAGACTTTTTCTTGCCACTGGGTGGAAACAGGAAAAAGCTTTGCTTTTTGGTCAGAAACTCACCTTCTGTAGGAAATTGATTGAAGTTCAGATTGAAGTGTTTCCTGACCACTGACCACTTAAAGCCAATGGGCGTTTGAATGGAACCTGGTCACATGCAGTGTGGGACTCATTAGACACTGATGGTTGTCATCATTGATGCTGTTTGTTGACCTGCTGGAAAGGTCTGTGATTTATATTAAAATCTGCAGAGAGAAAAGTAGGAATGGTTCCTTGGAACCATAGGCTTGATACTCAGGGATTTGTTTCAATGATGACAATTTGGATTGAATTGTAATGGTGGGAGGGAGTATCTCTTTCCAGAGATATATAAAGAACTTACCTCGACGGCAACGGTCTTTTCTCAGCAGAGAGCGGCGCGAGTTGGGCAGAAGTGAGGTTGGAGCGCAGAGCTGGTCGGGAAGGTAAGTGATATATAAAGAACTTACCTCGACGCCAACGGTCTTTTCTCAGCAGAGAGCGGCGCGAGCTGGGCAGAAGTGAGGTTGGAGCGCAGAGCTGGTCGGGAAAGTAAGTGATTGATATTTGAGTGGGTGTGTTCTAGACCCCAGGCCCTACATAGTAGGGCCTCCCTCCCATCCTCCTCCTCTAACCTAACTTTAAAGTTCACAGGTAAGCTACTCAGTGTTCTTGCTTTGGAGACGAAATGTAGAGTAATGGCAGCGCAGGCAGTGGAATGTTCCTCCTGCCGGATGTTTGAGGTAGGGGTGACCACCGATACTCCTGCCAACATCATCTGCAGGAAATGCAGTCAGATTCTGCTCCTCACAGAACGAGTTAGGGAACTGGAATTCGAGAGGCTGAGAAGGTGAAAGATGGAAGCTACAGGGACATAGTTACACCAGAGAGCAGAGGTAGCTGGGTAACAGTTAGAGGTGGGAAGGGGAGGAAGCAGGCAGTGCAGGGATCCCCTGTGGTCGTTCCCCTAAACAATAAGTATACCGCTTTGGATACTGTTGGGGGGGACGGCCTAGCAGGGGTAAGCTGCAGTGACCGGGTCTGTGGCGCAAGGTCTGGCTCTGAGACTCAGAAGGGAAAGGGGGAGAGGAGGAGAGCGCTAGTTATAGGAGACTCTCTAGTTAGAGGGACAGACAGGCAGTTCTGTGGACATGGGCGAGACTCTCGGATGGTTTGTTGCCTCCCGGGTGCCAGGGTCCGAGACGTCTCGGACCGTGTCTTCAGAATCCTTAAGGGGGAGGGTGTGCAGCCAGAAGTCGTGGTGCACATTGGCACCAACGACATAGGTAGGAAGAGGGGTGGGAAGGTCATTCAGGAGCTCAGGGAGTTAGG
>NC_057716.1:52842754-52863871 GCF_004010195.1 Chiloscyllium plagiosum | reverse complement strand
TGTGGGAGTGGTAGAGTCAGAATCTTTGGTGACCTTTAAGCGGCAATTGGATAGGTACATGGATGGGTGCTTAAGCTAGCACAAATGTTCGGCACAACATCGTGGGCCGAAGGGCCTGTTCTGTGCTGTATTGTTCTATGTTCTATGTTCTAAGAGAAGACCATTTCACTGTGCAGCACAGGTACCTCTGTTCTGTGTTATCATATTCTACCTCCATTTCTTCATTTTTTTTTTAATCTCCAGCTGCCATTCCTCCCCAAATGAAGTGCATTTTTCAATATCTCTCTCTATGTTATGTTATGCAGACCACTACCATGGCTGAGGTCTTTGCAGGAGAATATTTGAAGACAATAAAAGCACATCTCCAGAAACCTATTGACTCTTCAAAAGTTGTTCTGCTGTGCAAGTGTTAATGGTTGTTTGTCTAGTACTCCTGTCAAGCAATGAATGGCCATTTCTTCAAGGAATTTTTCATATCCTCGGATCCTTCCATGCATCTTGGGGATTGGAGTGAAGATTTGAGTTAGATTACATGGCAGAAGGTGAAAGGACCATTATAGCTGTGAGCAAAGCAAGCACATACATCATGAAGGATCCTGTATTATTCACAAGCCCCCACTTGGACATTGAGTGTGTTCACACTCTGCTTTAGGATGAATTTCACTCAGTGCTCTGGTAGTTAAATGAATGTAATAAGTTATGCTCTGCATCAGAGGAATCCAGCAATGGAGGTAAAACCCAATACCCAGTGTCCATTGAGAACAGGGCCTGTTGATAAATGGATGTGCTGTCAGCTCTATTGAAAAGGACATCAATGACCAACAAGATGTAGTAATTTGCTATCCTATGTGAGGTACCATCAAGGTTCACAGCTTATCCTCGAATGAAGGTAAAAGAGAAGTTCACAGCCACATTGAATTTAATGGACAGTAGTAAGTTCTGACATCCAGTTGCTGCCTAGTGTGAGGTTGGTGACATGAAAATATTTACCTTTGAACATTTTCCTGGAGTGCACAAGTCTTCTGAGAAATTGTGTCTCCATCAATCCCATGTGGCTGCTTCCTCAGTAGTAGATCCTGTTTTATTAGGTGGGCTTCAGTTGTCTTCCTGCCCTTCTTTCCTCTCTCATGGTCATTTGATGCCTGATGTTTTGCCCTTATTGTGAAGGGTGTTGTCCCTTTTCACCATGGGTTCCAAAATCTGATGGTTGACTCCTCACTGGAAGCTGAAGCCATAATTCTGAATAGGTGACTGCCTGAATATCTTTGACAACTTTGTCCCTTGCCGCACTGTCCATGATGCCAGGGGATGGGGAATGGTACCAATGTTTTACAATGCTCTGGTGCTGAGTTTTTGCTCTCCCTGTCACCTTTAGATGGTCACTTTCTGATGGTACAGTACGTCTGTCAGTACTTTAAAAATTGAAATGTCGGTCCCTGTATGTCCTAAACATATTTTGCAACATGTTCAATTGGCCTAAAATGAGAGGAGAGTTGGGCATCTGTCCTGCAGTGGTGATCATTGTCAGCACCAGGATTGACTCCCTGAAACTGAAATACCCATTGGTGCCAACATTTTTGAGACCACTTCCAAACCCCATTCCTGACGTCTGGGACCCTGAAAGTTTAGCCCAGGAATTAGGTCACAGATCAGAAATTATCTCACTGAAGGGAAGAACAGATATCTGGGTATAAAACACTTCTTACAATTCTTATATTCCAATGTATTTAAATGTCTCATACATATAATCTAGAATCTGATTAACCTTTTTGAAGACTACTTCTATCTCCAATTTTAATATTAAATATTTCATTTGATAAGATCTCTTGTTTTCCCCAAATATAACTTCTTGACATCTTGGGTGGATTTACTGCATTCCAGTTATATAAACTGATATATCTCTTATTTAACTTAGTGAATAGTTGCCAATCATCTAGGATGTAGCAGCATATTGTTAAACTAAATTATAAAATAGGAATACTTACAGGATCAAGAATGCTGCAACCCAACGCAAAAAATTTCATCCATTCAATCTCCACGCCAAAGCCACCCACAGTCATTATACGTCTTAGAATGTCTGGTGGCAGACCAAGATCATTCCATTTTTGTTCAATTTCTTTTGATTGGACAATTAATCTTCCATTTACCTTTAGACAATAGATGATAATTATATTAATTTTAAAGGTGATGTACCAGAAAGGTTAATGGTAATTATATGAAATAAGATATATGAATGAAGTTTGAATAAATCACAAATTGAATTACAACGGAAGGGGAATACAATAATTTTTTGATCAAAACGTGTAAATCACAACAAACAGTATTGTTTTATGAGGTATTATTACTGTTGTAATTTACACAATCTGTCAGCCCAATTGCACCCTACAATGTCCCACTTTTGCACCTGTTCCCACCTATTGCATCCAGCAGTTGAACTCCTATGAAGACTTTGTGCAGCAACTTTGCACGCTAAATTAGCTGACAAGTTGATTTCAAAATGAGCAACCTGCAGTTGAGTTCATGAAAAGTAGAAGGCTTTTTAGTTATGCACATCCTACACCATTTTTCTGAATCCCAATTGCAACTCTGAAGAAGAAGTGCATGCAGCATATTTATCATATGCCAGTGGCGTTTCTTCATGTGCTTTATTTTATTCATCCACAGGAAGTGTGTCGCTGTTTGTACCATCCCTAATTGCGCTCAGAAGTTGGTGCTGAGCTACCTTCTTGAATTGCTACAGTCCATGATGAGAAGGTGTTGTAAGGGAGAGAGTTCCAGGATTTTGTTCCAGCAACAGTGGCTCAGTGGTTAGCACTGCTGCCTCATAGTGCCAGGGTCCCAGGTTCGATTCTAGCCTTGGGCGACTGTCTGTGTGGCGTTTGCACATTCTCCCCATGTCTGTGTGGGTTTCCTCCAGGTACTCCGGTTTCCTCCCACATTCCAAAGATGTGCAGGTCAGGTGAATTGGCTACACTAAATTGTCCATAGTTGTTAGGTGCATTAATCAGAGGGGGTGAGGGGGGTTACTCTTCGGAGGGTCGGTGTGGACTTGTTGGGCCGAAGGGCCTGTTTCCACACTGTAGGGAATCTAATCTCAACAGTGAAGGAATGGTGATATATTCCAATATGTAGCTTGCATGGAAATTTGCAGGTGGTAGTGTTCTCAGAATTCTGTTGCTCCTATTCTTCTGGGTGTTAGAAGTGGTAGGTGCTGGCAAAGGAACTTCAGTGAGTTGTTGTGCAACTTGGAGGTGGTACACTCTGCTACTGGTGTGCTTCAGTGGCATGGGAATGAACGTTGAAGGTGTTAGGTGGATGTCATTCAACCCGGCTGTTTTGTCCTGGATGATGTTAAGCTTCTGGAGTATTCCTGGAGGTGTACTCATCTAGGCAAGTTGAAAATATTCCATCACACTCCTGACTTGTGCATAGGCATTGAGGAGTCAAGGGGTGAGTAACAATTCACAGGATTTGGCCTCTGACCTACTCTTATAGACAGAGTTTACATGGCTGGTCCACTTCAGTTTCCAGTTGAGTGTAACCCCAAGAATGTTGGTAGTGAGGGATTCAGTACTGATGATACCATTGAGTGTCAAGGGGCAGTTGTTGGATCCTCTCTTGTTGGAGATGGTCATTGCCTGCAACTAATCTGGCATGAATGTTATTTGTCAGCCCAAGTCTGGATATTGTCCAGGTCTTGCTGTATTTGGACTTGAGTCAAAAAGTGTGGTGCTGGAACAGCACAGCTGGTCAGAATGCTGCCTGACCAGCTGTGCTTTTCCAGCATCATACTTTTCAACTCTGACTCTCCAGCATCTGCAGTCCTCACTTTCTCCTAGTTGCATTTGGACTTGGACTACTTCAGTATCTGAGGATTTGCAAATGGGTACTCTTCTGCAATCAGCAAACATTTCTACCTCCCACTTTATGATTGGGGAATTGACATTGATGAAGATGCTGAAGACAGTTGGGCTTAGGACACTGCCCTAAAGAACTCCTCAGAGATGTCCTAGAGCTGAGATAACTGACCTCCAACAACCACAGTCACCTATGTGCTAGGTATGACTCCAACCATAGAGAGTTTTCCCCTAATTCCCATTGACTTCAGTTTTGTTAAGGCTCTTTTATGGAACAGCTGATGAAATTCTACCTTGATTTCAAGAGCGATCATCCTCACTTCCCCTTGAATCCATGATTGTTCTAAAACAGTAATCAGGTCAGGAATTGACTGGGCCTGGTGGAACCTAAATTGAGCATCAAATTGTTGTTTGTAGGTGCTGCTTGATAGTACTATTGACCACACCCTTTAGATCTTGCTGATAAATGAGTGGAAGCGAATAGAGCAATAATATGCCAATTTGGATTTATCCTTTTTTTGATCAGGCATACATGGGCAAGTTTCCACATTGTTAGGTATAGCTTGTCTAGGGGCATGTCGAGTTCTGGAGCATAATTATTTAGTATTATTATCAGAATGTTATCAGGGTCCATGGCTTTTGCAGTATTCAGTGCCTTCATGTCCCTTGATAATCACAGGGAGTGAATTAGTTTGAATGAAGGTTAATATCTGTGATGCTGGGGACTTCAGGGTGATCCCAGGATGGATTGTCCTTGTCATTTCTCATTGAAGATTCTTGCAAATACTTCAACCTCATCTTCTGTATTTCTGTGTTATGTTCCCTCATTGAGGAAGATGATATGTGTGGCCTGCTTTTTCAGTGAGTTGTTTAATTGTCTCAACAATTGTCAGCTGGATAAAGACAGGACACCAGAGCTTAGATCTGATCATTTATTTATGGGATTGTCTAGTCCCGTATGTTGCTTGCTTCTCTGCTGTTTTGTTCCCAACTAGTCCTCTGTTGTAGCTTCACTGTATTGACACCTTATTTTCAAGTAAAGTTAGTATGCCCTCCTATACTCTTCATGGTTGTAAGGCCAGCTGTTCTAAAGGTTATTATTGAAAGCATCTCCAAACATGTAAGTGTTTACACCTTGTACATGATTTATCTGGAGTAAAATTAGCAAGAATACTTCTTGGATTCCATAACAATCCTTTTGCATTATACTGCTTCTTCATTTAGATCTACATCACACTAATGACATGGAAAACTGAGCAGCTGGAGCAGGTGCATACAGTTTTCCAGCTGAATGAAAATAAAGCCCAAATCTGAAAACAGTTCATACCATCTGTCATTCACACTGAGTTTGCACCGTGACACCATTGCTAATGCCACACCCATTATGTGTCCAAACCAAATGACTTCTTATATGTTCAGTATGTTGGTTCAAGGACCAATGGGAGTGTTTCTCATCAAAATTCAAAGTACATGGTATAGTGCTGAATAACAGCTCTGTATCTGCTCCAATTAAAGCAATACTGATTAGATTGGTTATTGTGTTTCAATGAAGGAGACTTGTATTCCTTTGAAAGTTTCTTTACCAGTATGTCAACAGTTTTTTTTTCAAAAGAACTTCTGTTATTATTTATGATATCTCATTGTACAAACCAGTATATTTTCTTTCTATTGAATTGTTAAGATATTTTTTCACTTACCAAGAATTCATATTAAAACATCAGTCACAAATTAGTGCTCAGTCTTTCATTTTTGATTGCATCAGATAGTTTTGCTAAACTGAAATTTTAATTTGGCTGTTAAGGTTAACTTATAAAATTATTTAAGTTTCATCATTTTGTATTTCTTCTGGTATGAAACACGACACAAAGCAAAACAACTGTTAATTGGTAAACTAGCACTAAGATTTTGCCACTTTTTCTCCCTCTTGCTCATTTTCAGTACTATCGGGTCAGATTTAGTGTCATGTAAATAATGCTAAGTGCAGAAGAAAGAATATTTATTTGGTGTTTTAAGGTTTGCCAGTTGTTCAGAAATGTGCATAATTTTGTCTTAACTCAGGGATGCAACAACAATGGATGCATTCATTAAATCTTGAGATAGCTGATAAAATTTGGCTAGATCCAAATTATTTAACTGTTTTATTCTGTTATGATCCTTGGTTAGACTGCCAAATTTATGTTTCAGCAGGCTTGGAACATGTAGCATTTTTTTTGCTGAAAGTAGATAAAGTTTGAAATCTAGGTACTTACTAAGAAAATAGAGGCACGAAATTCCAGTTTTGGACAAATAGGATAAACTTTACTGTACAAAATTAGAATAGTAAAACAAAATGCAATGATTCAAAACAATTTACAGTCCACCATCCAGAATTAACACATTTGTAAATATGGCTGACACACAAATGGTTTTCGAACATCCACAGAGCATATCCTAGAGTGGATACAATCAAGACAGATCCCATTGATATTTCAGCAATCTCTCAGATATTAGTTACACTGTGTTACCCATATTTCTTAATGCATACTTTTGTGCTTATCTTCGCAAGAAAATGTGGATCATGCAGACATTCAGAAGGAGGAATGTGAATTATTGGTTGAGCAAAGAAATATTAAGGGGTTTAGCATCTTTGAAAGGAAATGATCATCAGGCACAGATGAAATGTATCCCAGAGATATTAAGAGAAGCAAGAAGGAAATATTGAAGGTTCAGTCCAATCTCCTATGACTGAACATAAATATTCAAATATAAGAAGTGAACAGAAAAGGACCATTCAGCCCCGTAAGCCAGCTGCACCATTCAATAAAATCATGACTGATCTGTGCGAGTTTAGAATTCCTCAATCCTATATACCCGATAACCCTTGATTTCCCTGTCTATCAAAAATCTATCCATCTCTGTCTTCACCTCCACTGCCTTCTAAGGCAAAGAGTTCCAAAGTTGCACTATGTTCTGAGAGAAGAAAAATCCCCCACTTCTGTCCTGAAAATGCAACACTAAACTTTAAAACAGTGCCTCCTGATTCTGGACTGACTGCAAGAGGAAATATTCTATCCATGTTCTCTTTGTCAAGACTATTCTAATTTCACACATTTCAGTCAAGTCAGAATTGACTCTTCTAAACTCCAGTGGAAACCAGCTCAGCCAGTCCATCCTATCCTCATAAGACAACCTGCTTATTTCAGATATCAATCAGAGTAAACATCTTCAGAACAACTTTCAATGCATTTCCATCATTCCTTTACATGAGAACAAACTGCACACAGTATTCAAGATGTGGTTCTTCCAATGCCCTATATAACTGAAACATACTTATTTTTATGTTCAATTCCTCTCATAATAAAGAATGGCATCTCACTAGCCTTCTTGATTACGTGCTGTCAGTGTAGACTAATGTTTTGTGACTCATGCATCAAACATCTAAATCTCTCATCACTTCAGAATTCTGCAGTCATTCTCCATTTAAGTTGTACTCTACTCTTATTCTTCCTGCTAAAGTGATCAACTTCACATTTCCACATTATATTCTATCTGCTGTTTTTTCCCCACTCATACAATCTGTCTATATCCATCTGCAATGTCCTTATGACTTATTCACAATATACTTTCCTACTTACCTTGATGTCATCTGAATATTTAGCTACCATGCCTTCTCTGTCCTTATCTTAGTTATTGATGTAAATTGCCTACGGGGCTCCACTCATCACATCCTTTGAATCAGTAAAAGGCCCTTCTATGTATACTCTCTGTTTTCTGCCAACCAGTCAGTCTTCTCACTATGCTAATGTAATGCCTCCATACCATGAACTTTTATTTTGCACAGTATCATTTGATGTGACACCTTGTCAAATGTATTCTGAAAATTCAAGTTTGGTATGTCTATACAATCCCCTTTAACCACAGTGTATGGTACTCCTTCAAGAAACTTGAATAAATTGGTTAAACATGATTTCCTTTCAACAAAATCAGTGCTGACTCTTCCAAATTACCTTATTGTTTAAAAATGTGTGTAGCAACAATGACTTTATGATTTATCTAACAACTTTTCCACAATAAATGTTCAGCCAGCTGGTCTATAGTTTTCTGTTTTCTGCCTTGCTCCCTTCTTGAATCAAAGAGTTATATTTGGTGTTTTCCAGACGGACAGAATTTTTCCTGAATCAGAGAATTTTGGAAAATGAATACCAATGTTCATTGGCAACCTCTTTTAAGATGGTAGGGTGAAGTTCATCTGGATCCAGAGACTTGTCAGCCTATAGTTTCATCAGTTTGTCCGGTACCACATCATACATGATTGTAATTTCACTAAGTTCCTCTCTTGCTTTCACCTCTTGATTTACCACTATTACAGGAATGGTATCTTTATATTCTGTACAGTGAAGGCAGAAGCAAAATATTTGTTCATTTCATCTGCCATTTCCTCATTATCTAAAATTAATTCTTCATTCCTTTCTCACAATGACCAGCATTCATTTTACTTAGTTTTTTTAAAAAATATCATTAGACACACTTACATTCTGTTTTTTACATGTTTAGTTACCTTCCTCTTCTACTTGTTCTCCCTTCTGTTAATGTTTTCATTATTGTCTGTCTTTCTTCTTATTCTAAGTGATTATCTGTCCTGCCACTCTTCTTTGTGCAGTTATATGCTTTGTTCTTAAGTCTCACGCTTTTCATAACATCTTTAGTTAACCACTGATAGTGCATTCTTCCTGTACAATTTTTTTTATAGCTGGAATATTCCTCTTCTGAGTATTCTGAAATATCCCCTTATCTGTCGCTGTCTCTCGATTGTTCCAACCCCTAACCTATTCTGCCAATTCACTTAAGCTAGCTCAGCATTCAAATCCATATAATTGACCTTATTTAGGTTTAAAATTCTAGTCTCAGACCCAATCTTCACCCTAACAAACTGAATGTAAAATTCCAAACATATTGTGTCACTCTACACAGGGATACCTTTACTCTGAAGTCATTAATTACGCCTTTCATATTTCACCATACCAAGTCTAATATAACCTCCTGTCAGTTCCTAGGCATCTCTCTGAAAACCATTCTGTGAATTCCTCATTCCAGACTACTACTGCAAATCAGATTGTTCTAGTTTATATGCTGATGAAAGTTATCCATGATTACTGCCATCATATTACTCATGATTATTGCTACCTCTTTGTCATATGTGTCTAATATTACTACGTTAATACTTTATGCCACATTGTGGTTACTATTAGAGGGCCTGTAGATCACTTCCGCCAGTGATTTATTTTCCTAAATATCCCTCATCTCCACCAAAACTAATTCTACATCCTAATCTCCTGAATAAAGGTTATCTGTAACTATTGCACAAATGTCATTCCTTGATTAATAGTTCTATGTCTCTGCCTTGAATGTCATTACCCCACAATATTCAGGACCCAATCATTGTCATCAAGAAGACATGCTTCCATAATGGCTACTAGGTTATACTTATTTACTTCAATGTGTGCTATCAATTTGTTTACTTTGTTTTGCATGCTGTGCTCATTCAGATATCCAGCCTTTAGTTTTGTCTTTGTGTTCTCTTCAAAACATGTAATCCTAATTTATTCATTTGTTTCTAGTTTTTTTTTCTGTCTGTGTCCTTCCTGCCATTTTTGGATTCTTACTTCCTTCACATATTATTATTTCCTCACCTTACTCTTAGGTATATGATAAATTTCAACATTTGATCCCTTTCCCCTTTATTTAATTTTAAACCCTCTCTACTTCCCTATGTAGATTGCAAGAATACTAATCCCAACATCGATCAAGTTTAGACAGTTGAAATGGTACCACCTCATATTTGTCCGATACTGGTGCCAGTGTTCCACATACCAAAACCAACTTCTTCGAAAACAGTCCCTGAATCATGTATTCACCTCTGTAATTTGCAGTAATTTAATCCAAAATTTGCACATGGCTCAGGTAATTATCCAGAGGTTATAAACTGAAAGGTTCTGCCTTTCATTTAATCCTGGAAGTCTCTAACATTGTATCATTATTTAGGAAGAGAAAAAAGTTGAATGAGTAGTTGAATGAGGTGCGCAGCACGGTGGCACAGTGGTTAGCACTGCTGCCTCACAGCGCCAGAGACCCGGGTTCAATTCCCGCCTCAGGCGACTGACTGTGTGGAGTTTGCACATTCTCCCCTTGTCTGCGTGGGTTTACTCCCACAGTCCAAAGATGTGCAGGGTCAGGTGAATTGGCCATGCTAAATTGTCCCTAGTGTTAGATAAGGGGTAAATGTAGTGGTATGGGTGGGTTGCGCTTCGGCGGGTCGGTGTGGACTTGTTGGGCCGAAGGGCCTGTTTCCACACTGTAAAGTAATCTAATCTAATCTAGTTGTCAGTCTACCTTATTGATAGACAAAATATTGGAAAATGTATGATGTACAGTATTAATCTTAATTTAGAAAAGTACAGATCAATTGGTGCAGGCAGCATGGATTTGTCAAGGGAAGGTATTATCTGACTCTCAAATTTAGGAGGTAACAGGGAAGGCTATTTGGAGCGATGCATTTGATATCAGGTATTTAGGGGATTTTGGCAAGACTTTTGACAAAGTCCCATGTGGCAAATTGATCAGGAAAGTAAATGTTCCCAAGATCCAAAGGAAAGTAACAAATTAACTCAGTGCAATGAAGCAAAATGTAATGGTTGCCAGATGATTTTGAGACTGAGTCTGCTACCTCTGAGGTTCTTCACTGTTCACTACTAGATCCTTTGCTTTTCCTGGTATAAATCAATGATTTGGACTTAAATATCAAATTCATAATTACAAAGTTTTCATACAATAAAAAATTGGCTGTCTAGCCGATAGTGAAGAAGGCGGTTGACTACTGCAAGAAAATAACAATAGAGCTGTCAGGTGTCAAATGGAACTTAATCTGGACAAGTGAGGTATGCATTTGGGAGTGGGATATAAGCCAGGGGCACACACAATAAAGAGTATGGCAAAGGTGATCAAATAAGTTGTTAAACTTGAGAAGATACTGAAAAGATTTGCAAGGATGTTTGAATTATGGGGAGAGGCTGAATAGTCTGGGACTTTTTACCTTGAAGCATCGAAGGCTGAGGGGTGACCTTTTGGAGGGTTATAAAATCATGAAGGGCATGGATACGGTTAATAGTCAAGGTCGTTTTCCGAGGGTGGGGCATCCAAAACTAGAGAGCAAGATTTAAGATGAGAGGGGAAAGATTTAAAAAGGACCTGAAGGGCAACATTTTCATGCAGAAGGTGGCATGTGTATGGAATGAGCTGCGAGAGGAAGTGGTAGAGTTGGATACAATTCCAACATTTAAAGGCATCTGGATGGGTATATGAATAGGAAAGGTTTAAAGAGATATGAGGCAAATGCTGGCGATTAGGATGAGGTCAACTTCAGATGTCTGGTCTGCACAGATGAGTTTGGACCAAAGGGTCTGTTTCTGTGCTGTATGACTCTAAGAATACAGAATACATTCCTTCATTAATCAAGGCACATATTCCAGCTATCCCAATTTAGCTCACATAGCATGTTTCTAAGAAACATTGTACAAAATGAAAATGCACGGACAGAAATTACTTTGCCACAAAATATTTTTAATATTCTTGCCCTGGAGGGAATGTTTCCCACAACCTTTACTCTGCTCATTGCAACCTTAGCACAGATATAGCAAGCAGTACCTCAAAGAAACCTAAATGGCACCTGAACTAACAATACACAATGGAATCTGCCAGTAATCTTTCTTATAGTAATGGAAATACTCAATCAGGACAAGGAGTAGTTCTGCCAGCACCACTGTCACATGGTTTGTGTTAGATCCAGAAGGCTAACATATGACTGCTGCAGAGTTTGCAAAGGAATCAGGTGGGGGATGCCTGCCTGAGCATTAACAGTAAGTCCAAGAATGTGCACCAAGCCACTCTCAGTCATTGCCACCCACATCCACTTTGACCATGAAGATAACCTTCACCACAACATTGCTCTGTCCCATGGGATAATTTAGAGGCAAAAAGTTCCAAAGTTGCATGTTCTGGTGGTCAGCAGGAATCTGCAAATGGGCTGGAGCTTGGCAAATATGGAGTGACGGCCATATGACCCCGCCAGCTACTGAAGTAAGAGGTATCAGGATTGAGTACCAATCGCTGTGCTCTATACAGAGGTATTTTATAAAAACTCAGGCTGTTATGAATGCTGCAAGTGTTGACACTGAAAGTAAGTTCAGGTGAAGGTTAATTTCTGCTACAATAACTTAATGATCATGTTAAATCAAAACTCAAGGTCATGGTTGGCAAAGATGTTGTAGAAAGCTTTTTAAAATCATTCTAAAATGAGTATGCATTAATAGAATATGCTCCAAACTGTGGCTATCGATAAAGTAGCGGAAATATTATGTTAAAACTGTTATAAAATACTCATTAGGCCATTGCCAGAGTACTGTGTACAGTTCTGGTTATTGCAGGAAGGATGTGATCACTCATGAGAGCATTTATAGAGTGACTTACAAAGGTGTTGCCAGAAAGAAAAATGTCAGTAGAGTTGCATGGCTTGTTTTCTTTTGAATGAAGTGGCTGATGGGAGATTTATTTGCAATGTATAAAATTATAGGATGAATAGGAAGTTCTTATCCCTAACCAGGGAACATGGCTTTAAAGAACTAGAAAGAAGAAGGAGAAAAATGTTTTCATTTGTCAGCAGTAATGGTCTGAAATTCATTTGCCTAAAAGAGTTCAAGCGGAAGAAACCCTTTTAACATTTAACAATTTCTCGGACAGGGACATGACGTGCCATAACCGACAAAGCTACAGATCAAGGGCTTGAAAGTAAAACTTGGCTGAACACCTTTTTTGGTCAGCACAGGTAATGATTGCTGAATTACCTTCTTCTGTGCTCTAAATTTCTATGATACATTTAATGAAGGACCTTGTGGGATCTTGGGAAACATTGCAAATGTTGATGATCCCCAACTAAAAGGAATTGTGTATAAGAATTGAGAGTGGCATCATGGTGACTGTCAAATGCCTTTGGGAAGTAGTACAGTATTTCAGATCTGCTTTCAGCTTCATGGAGGTATTCAATTTCTCCATTGCTTAAATCCATTCAGTATATGCGGAGCTCCAGCAACATTGTCTTGAATGACATTTTCTCAATGTAGATTGTCTGTTGGGGCAGTGGATGAGTTTGGTCAGCTACTGGTCATGGTATCTCATTTGACAGACCTTCCCCTCTACTCCTCTTCCAGGTCATCTATCATAATCAGAAACAATAGGCTACAAAACAGATAAAGCATTGTACTGCTGTCCTAAATACCTTTCTACTTTTGTACTCTGGAAATTATCAGGAAACTAGCAAGTATAGATAGCAACAATATCACAAAATGAACTGCTAAGATAGATGAAAGGTATTTAAAAACACGTAGAGATAATTCACATCCTGTTGGAATGAAACCCCACATTGCACTATTTCTCTTGTGGTTGATAACCATAAATGATAACCATAAATCCTTCCATTATTAAGAGTCCTCTAGAAAATTAATTTTAAGACACAAATGCCTGCTGTGAAGTAGCTTATAATAATATTTCAAATCCAACAATTTCACAATCACAGTAAAATTCAAAAGAGCTCCTTGCCATGAAAACACTCAGGTATATATTGACTTCAGTGAAGTAAATGTTGAAGCAGTCAGGAAATCTGTGGAAGAGTGGAACTCATGCACATGTCTTTTTCCTTGTAAGTTTCTGGATGTTGTACAAATTGACAACATAGTATAATACAAATGTCCATTCTAGTGGTGTGATTTCCAAAACTCCCATTATCCTCTTGTGCCCATGCGACCTGTTAGCCACTGCAGTGCAGACACAAACAGTCCCCTGTGATTATCCATGTGGTTGATAAGGAAACAAGTTAACCAACAAACTACTCCTGTTCCTAGGAATTTCATATTGTAAACTCTGTGGACCCAGGCTTCTGAACCATAATATATGTAATGAACCAAAGGTAACCATTTGATGACTGAGCTGAAACTGCTGACTGGTAAGAGATTGGGGTTGCTTTCAGCCATCAGAAATACTGGTCGGGATGTGGTTCTCTCCTGTTTGCTCTTGCTTCACTACTTAAGAATAATGAGGTAAAACAGGTAATCCACCAGCTGTTTTTGAACTCTTAATTGTCACAGCAAGGATCTCTAGTCAAACATGCCTTTCACATATTCGCAAGTCTGTTAAGATATGTTTTACTTCAATATGTACATTATTTTTCCAATGCTGTGTTTCAATACTTGCTAAAAGAATGACTAAGTTAAGCTACCCAAAAATAGTGTAAATGACTAAAAAACGAGATGATTGCTTATCAGGTATTTAGTTGAGTGAAACCTTACAATATCTATTTCCACTGAAAATGTTAAAGTAGGTATTTCATACTCTAAATATGAAAACATTCAATGCAAGTGATTCAGAATAATTAATTACAATAAAAATAAAACTTTGTTGGAGATTTTAATATGTTCACAAAAAATAAATAGAAATGTGTTTTTCTTTGTTAAAAATGACTGCATATGTGTATGGTTTTAATTAATGAATTTGTTAATAAAAGTGAAAGCTTGCAGACTTTGCTTTCTTACTTGTGCATGCAAGGCCCGTAATAAACCAGGTGTAAGTGTTGGTTTGCAGGGGGGTAGAGATGATGATCGTTCTTCTCTTGATTTTCCTGGACGGTATCCTCCAATTGCAAGATTTTGAAAATAACTACAGAAAGAAGACATATATAGAACAATACACTCCACAAAAGAAATCATGATGCATTTTTAAAAAAAAATAACTTAGTAGGTGAAAAACTAAAGCGATTTTCTATTTAAACTGAAGTAAATTCATCTTTTCAGTTAAAATTATTAGAAATGTATAGCCCTTTAATATAGCACTGCCATTCAGTAAGATCATGGTGGATTTTCTGTCCCAAGCTCTTTTATACCCCTTTCATAGAGTCATAGAGAGATGTACAGCATGGAAACAGACCCTTCGGTCCAACCCGTCCATGCCGATCAGATATCCCAATCCAATCTAGTCCCAACTGCCAACACCCGGCCCATATCCCTCCAAACCCTTCCTATTCATATACCCATCCAAATGTCTCTTAAATGTTGCAATTGTACCAGCCTCCACCACTTTCTCTGGCAGCTCATTCCATACCCGTACCACCCTCTGTGTGAAAACGTTGCATCGTAGGTCTCTTTTATTTCTTTCCCCTCTCACCCTAAATCTATGGCCTCTAGTTCTGGACTCCCCCACCCCAGGGAAAAGACTTTGTATATTTACCCTATTCATGCGCCTCATAATTTTGTAAACCTCTATAAGGTCACCCCTCAGCCTCCGATGCTCCAGGGAAAACAGACCCAGCCTGTTCAGTCTCTCCCTATAGCTCAAGTCCTCCAACCCTGACAACATTCTTGTAAATCATTTCTGAACCCTCTCAAATTTCACAATGTCATTCTGATAGGAAGGAGACCAGAATTGCAAGCAATATTCCAACAGTGGCCTACAAAATATCCTGTACAGCTGCAACATGACCTCCCAACTCCTGTACTCAATACTCTGACCAATAAAAGAAAGCATACCAAACGTCTTCTTCACTATCCTAGCTACCTGTGACTCCACTTTCAAGGAGCTATGAACCTGCACTCCAAGGTCTCTTTGTTCAGCAACACTCCCTAAGACCTTACCATTAAGTGTATAAGTCCTGCTAAGATTTGCTTTCCCAAAATGCAGCACCTTGCATTTATCTGAATTAAACTCCATCTGCCACTTCTCAGCCCATTGGCCCATCTGATCAAGATCCTGTTGTAGTCTGAGGTAACCCTCTTTGCTGTCCACTACACCTCCAATTTTGGTGTTATCTGCAAACTTACTAACTGTATCTCTTATGCTCGCATCAAAATCATTTATGTAAATGACAAAACGTAGAGGACCCAGCACTGATCCTTGTGGCACTCCACTGGTCACAGACGTCCAGTCTGAAAAACAACCCTCCAACACCATCCTCTGTCTTCTACCTTTGAGCCAGTTCTGTATCCAAATGGCTAGTTCTCCCTGTATTCCATGAGATCTAACCTTGTTAATCAGTCTCCCATGGGGAACCTTGTCGAACGCCTTACTGAAGTCCATATAGATCACATCTACCACTCTGCCCTCATCAATCCTCTTTGTTACTTCTTCAAAAGGTTCAATCAAGTTTGTGAGACATAATTTCCCATGCATCAAGCCATGTTGACTATCCCTAATCAGTCCTTGCCTTTCCAAATACATGTACACCCTGTCCCTCAGGATTCCTTCCAACAACTTGCCCATCACTGACGTCAGCTCACTGGTCTATAGTTCCCTGGCTTGTCCTTACCACCCTTCTTAAACAGTGGCACCATGTTTGCCAACCTCCAGTCTTCTGGCACCTCACCTGTGACTATCGATGATACAAATATCTCAGCAAGAGGCCCAGCAATCACTTCTCTAGCTTCCCACAAAGTTCTAGGGTACACCTGATCAGGTCCTGGGGATTTATCCACATTAAGTGTTTCAAGACATCCAGCACATCCTCCTCTGGACATTTTGCAAGATAGCACCGTCTATTTCTCTACAGTCAAATCTTCCGTATCCTTTTCCACAGTAAATACTGATGCAAAATACTCATTTAGTATCTCCCCCTTTTTCTGCAGCTCCAGGCAAAGGCCGCCTTGCTGATCTTTGAGGGGCCCTATTCTCTCCCTAGTTACCCTTTTGTCCTTAATGTATTTGTAAGGTATTAAGGTATCCTCCTTAATTCTATTTGCCAAAGCTATCTCATGTCCCCATTTTGCCCTCCTGATTTCCCTCTTAAGTATACTCCTACTTCCTTTCTACTCTCCTAAGGATTTACTCAATCTATCCTGTCTATACCTTACATATGCTTCCTTCGTTTTCTTAACCAAACCCTCAATTTCTTTCGTCATCCAGCATTCCCTATACTTACCAGCCTTTCCTTTCACCCTGACAGGAATATACTTTCTCTTGATTCTTGTTATCTAATTTCTGAAGGTTTCCCATTTTCCAGCCGTCCCTTTACCAGCAAACACCTGCCCCTATCAGCTTTAGAAAGTTCTTGCCTAATACAGTCAAAATTGGCCTCTCTCCAATTTAGAACTTCAAGTTTTAGATCTGGCCTATCCTTTTCCACTATTTTAGAATTATGGTCGCTGGCCCCAAAGTGCTCCCCCACTGACACCTCAGTCATCTGCCCTGCCTTTTTCCCAAGAGTAGGTCAAGTTTTACACCTTCTCTCGTAGGTACATCCACATCCTGATCCTGAATCAGAAAATTGTCTTGTACGCACTTAACAAATTCCTCTCTATCTAAACCATTAACAATATGGCAGTCCCAGTCTATGTTTGGAAAGTTAAAATCCCCTACCATAACCACCCTATTATTCTTACAGATAGCTGAGATCTCCTTACAAGTTTGTTTCTCAATTTCCCTCTGACGATAAGTGGGTCGATAATACAGTCCCAATAAGGTAATCATCCCTTACTTATTTCTCAGTTCCACCCAAACAACTTCCCTGGATGGATTTCCAGGAATATCCTCCCTCAGCACAGCTGTAATGTTATCCCTTATCAAAAATGCCACTCCCCTTCTCTCTTGCCTCCCTTTCTATCCTGGAACAAAAAGCTGCCAGCCCTGCCCATCCCTGAGCCATGTTTCTGTAATTGCAATGATATGCCAATTCCATGTTCCTAACCATGCCCTGAGTTAATCTGCCTTCCCTGTTAGGCCCTGAAATAAATGCAGTTTAATTTATCAGTCCTACCTTGTTCTCTGCTTTGTTCCTGCTTGCCCTGAATGTTTGACTCACTTCTGTTCTCAACTGTACCAGTCTCAGATTGATCTCTTTCCTTACTATCTCCCTGGACGCACCCCCCTCCCCCCCCCCACCTTACTAGTTTAAATCCTCCTGAGCAGCTCTAGCAAATTTCCCTGCCAGTGTATTAATCCCCTTCCAATTTAGGTGTAAACCGTCCTTCTTGTACAGGTCACTTCTACCCCAAAAGAGATTCCAATGATCCAAAAATGTGAATCCTTCTCCCATACACCAGCTCCTCAGCCATGCATTCATCTGCTCTATCCTCCTATTCCTGCCCTCACTAGTTCGTAGCACCGGGAGTAATCTAGATATTACTACTCTTGAGGACCTCCTTTTTAAATTTCTGCCTAACTCTCTGTAATCTCCCTTCAGAATCTCAACCTTTTCCCTTCCAATGTCGTTGGTTCCAAGGTGGACAATGACCTCTTGCTGGCCCTTCTCCCCCATGAGAACATTCTGCGCCCTCTCTGAGACATCCTTGATCCTGGCACCAGGAAAGCAACGCACCATTCTGCTTTTTCGCTGCTGGCCACAGAAACGTCTGTCTGTACCTCTGACTACAGAATCCCCTAACACAGTTGATCTCTTGGAAGACGATGTACCCCTTGTTGCATTAGAGCCAGTCTCAATACCTGGCTGTTCCTGCTACATTCCCCTGAGTATCCATCACCCCCTACATTTTCCAAAACAGCATACCTGTTTGAAATGGGTACATCCACAAAAGGCTCCTGCCCTAGGTGTCTACCTCTCACCTTTCCTGGAGTTAACCCATCTATGTGACTGTATCTGAGACTTTCCCCCCTTCCTATAACTGCCATCCATCACATACTGTTGCGGTTGCAAATTCCTCATCGCTTCTATCTGTCTTTCCAACTGATCCATTTGATCTGATAAGATTCGCATCCAACAGAATTTATGGCAGATATAATCCACAGTAACTCTTAAACTCTCTTTAAACTCCCACATCTGACAAGAAGTACATATCACCCTATTAAAGGCCATTTTTGCTCCTTCACACTCTACAGACCCAGAAAATAACACCGTCTTATTCCTCTACAAACACTGACCCAGGTTACATTAACAGTTATGGCTTATATTTTAAGTTTAATCAAGAGACATATCTCCAAAAACATATAATCAAGAAAGAATTCACTCTACTCACTACTGCAGCCTTTCTGTTGGACACACTTAAAATAATGATTAACTTATCTGATTCTGTGCTGTGAACTTCGCCCACACAGGTTCCTCCAAGATTAGTTGTGAATTTCACTGTTTGTTAATTTTCCCAGACGCACTTCAATGTCCAGCAATACATGAATTCAAAACAGCAAAGGCAGTAACTGTGTAGGTTCACTGCTGCGTCAGTTTCTTTCTTTCTCTCTCTCTCCTGCACTGACCTCACCATGTTTATTGCCCTAAGGTTCAAACATCTTTCTTAGTTTTAATTTTACTTATCACACGAGCATCTATACCTTTCTGAGGTACAGGATACAATATCTCATAAGTCCCTTGAGTAAAAGAAATATTTCCTTACATCAACTAAAATGGCTAAAACCTTATCCTGAGACCATGCAGCCATGCAATTTGCGTCAGCACTGTGTGCTATTTTGCTTTCAAAGAGTGCACTGGTGGTGTACATATACATTGGTGTGAATCATTCTGGATCCATTTTGATGAGGACATTACTGCACCCAGGTGATCCTGCCACAGTAACTCCACAAAGCAGGTAGAATATAGACTAATATTATTAGCTCATAATACAGATTTAGTACTGGCACTGTGAGTTTAGAATTCTATGCTTCATCTAAAGTTATCTCTTACAAATTCACAAACATATGTCTTCATTTTTCTAACTCGTTCAGGGGAAGTGGTGATTGTACCAACATTTATTGTCTATCACTAATTGCCCTTGAGAAGGTGGCAGAAGAGCTGATGCCTTGCACTGCTGCAATCCATTCAGTTAGGTAGATCTACAATGCTATTAGGTAGGGGGTTCCTGGATATTGACCTAGTGACAGAGAAGACTGGCAATATATTTCCTGGTCAAGATAGTGAGTGGTTTGGTGGGAAACTTGAACATGATTGTACTGCCATGTATCTGCTCCCTAAAGAACATGGTTAAAAATCACTCAACACCAGGTTATACTCCAACAGGTTTATTTAGAAGTACAAGCTATCGGAGCGCTGCTCCTTGTCAGGTAGCCAATGCAGTAGGATCATAGGACACAGAATTGAGAACAGAAGATAAACATGATGTCTGTGTCGATATGTACTTCCAAATAAACCTGTTGGACTATAACCTGGTGTTGTGTGACTTTTAACTTTATCCACCCCAGTCCAAAACTGGCACCTCCACATTATGGTGACCATCGACACCACAAACAGCCGGCTCAAAGTGGAGAGGATCTCCAAGAAGATCATGTATAACGACACATGTTCATTTTTAGCTATAAATCGTGTTTATTTTTAGCTATAAATTCTGTGTCCTATGATCCTACTCCACTAGCTACCCAATGAAGGAGCCGAGCTCTGAAAGCTTTTACTTCCAAATAAACCAATATAAACTGGTGTTGTGAGATTTTTAACTTTGTCCACCCCAGTCCAATACTGGCATCTCCATATTAAGGAACATAGGCAAATTTCTACGTACATCTCGTAGATAGTGCACACTGCTGTCCTGTACAATGGTGGTGGAGGGAATGGATGTTAAGAATATGATGCCAATCAAGTGGGCTGCTTTGTCCAAGATGGTATCAAACTTCTTGAGTGTTGTTGGAGCTGCACTCATCTAGGCAATTGTGGAGTATTCCATCATAACCTTGACTTGTGCTTTGTAGATGGTGGACAGGCTTTGGGAAGTCAGGAAGTGAGTTACTTGCTGCAATATTTCTAGCCTCCAATTTTATCTAGTAGCCACTGAATTTATTTGGCTAGTCCAATTCAGTTTCTGGTCAATGGTAATTCCTGGGACGTTGATAGTGCAATATTCAGTGATAGTAATGCCACTTAATGTCAAGGGGCAGTGGTTAGATTGTATCTTATTGGAGGTAGCCATTGTCTGGAATTTGTGTGGCATGAATATTACTTGCAACTTTTCAGTCCAAACCTGGACATTATCCAAGTCTTGCTCCAATTGGACATGGACTACTTCTGTGTCTGAGGAATCGTGAATCGGCTGAACATTTTGCAATTATTTGTGAGCATCCCTCCTTCTGACCTCATGATAGAGTAAAGGACCCTATGATGAGGAGAAAGTGAGGAGATGAAGGGGTTCGGGGAAGGGTCGGGTGGTTGTGTTGGACAGGGTTGGAGGGCAGGTGGGGGGATGGTGTTGGATGGGGTTGGGGGTGCAGGTGGAGGACAGTGTTGGATGGGGTTCGG
>NC_057716.1:52801770-52842692 GCF_004010195.1 Chiloscyllium plagiosum | reverse complement strand
GGGAGGTGTTGGGGTGGGGTGGGCAGGGGGGGCAGTGCTGGTGGGCGATTTTGGATGGAATACAGGGGCGGTGTTGTGGGGCTGGGGGCCGGGGGGCAATGCTGGGAGGCGATGTTGGACGGGGTTGGGGCAAACCTTGGGGGGGGGGGTCACAGGGTCTCGTGAGCGATGTGCTGCAATCTCCTGAACAGGGAGCAGACTTCACAGAAAACTCTTGAGCCCCAGAGGAGAGGCATTGAATCGATTAACCCGAATAATCAGTTATCTGAATGAAATAGTGCCTGCCCATCTCGTTTGGATAATCGAGGTTTCTCGTATATGGATTTCAGTAAGGTGTTTGACAAGGTTCTCCATGGCAGGCTATTGCAGAAAATACATGGGACTGAGGGTGATTTAGTGGTTTGGATCAGAAATTGGCTTGCTGAAAGAAGACAGAGGGTGGTGGTTGATGAGAAATGTTCACCCTGGAGTTCAGTTACTAGAGGGGTACCACAATGATCTGTTGTGGGACCATTGTTGTTTGTCATTTTTATAAATGACCTGAATGCGGACATAGAAGAATGGATTAGTAAATTTGTGGATGACACTAAGATCGTTGGAATTGTGGATAGCACTGAAGGATGTTGCAGGTTACAGAGGGGCATAGATAAGCTGCAGAGCTGTGATGAGAGGTAGCCAATGGACTTGAATGCGGAAAAATGAGAGGTGATTCACTTTGGAAGAGGCAACTGGAATAAAGAGTACTGGGCTAATGGTAAGATTCTTGGTAGTGTAGATGAGCAGAAAGATCTCGGTGTCCATGTACATAGATACCTGAAAGATTTCACCCAGATTGATAGGGTGGTTAAAAAGGCATAGACTGTGTTAGCTTTTATTAGTAGAGGGATTGAGTTTCAGAGCCACAAGGTCATGCTGCAGCTATACAAAACTGTGGTGCAGTCACACTTGGAGTATTACATACAGTTCTGGTCACTGCATTGTAGGAAGGATGTGGAAGCTTTGGAGATAGTTCAGAGGAGATTTACTGGCATGTTGCCTGGACGGAGAGTCTTATGAGGAAAGGCTGAGGGACTAGAGGCTGTTTTCATTTGAGGTAAGAAGGTTGAGAAGTGACTTAATTGAGACATATAAGCTAATCAGAGGATTAAATAGGGTGGACAGTGTGAGCCTTTTTCCTCAGGTGATGATGCTAGCATGAGAGGACATAGCTTTAAATTGATGGGTGATAATATAGGACAGATGTCGAAGGTAGTTTCTTTACTCAGAGAGTAGTAGGGGCGTGGAATGCACCGCCTACAACAGTAGTAGACTTGCCAACCTTATGGGCATTTAAATGGTCATTGGATAGAAATACGGATGAAAATGGAATAGTATAGGATAACTGGGCTTCAGATTGGTTCAACAGGTTGGCGCAACATCGAGGACTGAAGAACCTGTACTGTGCTGCAATGCTCTACATTCGATAGAGGAGGAGAAGGAGGCTATTTGGCCCAATAAATGAGCTCCACCATTTGATTGTGGCTGATATGTTTTTCAACTTCATTCTCCTGCCTTTTCCTTGTAACCCTTGATCCCCTTACTGACCAAGAACCTATCTCTGTCTTAAACGCACTCAATGCCTTGGTCTCCACAGTCCTCTGAAGTAATGAGTTCTGTAGATTCACCACCCTTTGACTGAGAAATACCTCCTCATCTCAGTTCTAAAGAGTTGTCCTTTCACTCTGAGGCCGTGCCCTCAGGTCCTACTCTCTCCTATTAGTGGAAGCATCTTCCCCAGGTCCAATCTTTCCAGGCCTCTCAATATTCTGTGGGTTTTAATATGATTTCCCTCATTTTTATAAATTTCATTGAGTACAGAACCAGAGTCCTCAACTGCTCCTTGTCTGACAAGCCCTTCACTCCAGGAATCATTCTTATGAACCTCCTGTAGAGCTTCTCTAATGACAGCACATCCTTCCTTAGATAGGGAGTCCAAAACTGCTCACGATATTCTGACCAGAGTCTTGTACAGCCTCAACAGTCTCCCTCTCCTCTTGTATTCTAGCCCTCTTGAAATGAATGCTAAATGAACCTGCATGTTAACCTTAAAAGAATCTGGAACTCAGATTCCTAAGTCCATGTGTGCTTCAGATTTCTGAAGGCAGTTTGCATTTAGAAAATAGCTTATGCCTCCAAAGCGCACAATCTCACATTTTTTCACATTGTATTCCATTTCCACTTCTTTGCTCATTCTCCCAGACTGTTCACGTTCTTCTGCAGCCTCCCTGCCTCCCTCCTCAACATTACCAGTCTCTCAACCTATCTTTGTGTCATCAGCAAACTTAGCAACAATGCCTCAGTTCCGTCATCCAGATGGGTAATGTATAATGTGAATAGTTGCAGTCCCAGTACTGACCCCTGCAGAACTCCATTAGTCACTGGCTGTCACCGTGTGAAAGACCTCTTTACCCCACTACCTACCGTCTGCCAGTCAGCCAAAGCTCCTGTTCCCCAGCTCTTCAGCATCTATCAGATCATTTCATTGCCTGCTCCAATTGTGTAGAACATAGTATGCCAGGATGATGTGGTACACTCACCCATCAAACAGATACTGACTCCACTTACCTTGTATATTGTCCCAGCCAATTCCTTGTTGCATTTTGCATCTAGAGAATATAAAGTAATGGCAAGCAATATATTTCATGGTGAACACCATCAGTACTAGTCCCCACCTTGTCACCAAATATCCCGGCAGAGCCTTCTGTTTCCTTTTATCTTGCATTTCCCCCCAGCCCATTTCCACCCATCTGCATCAACTCAATGGAGATTCACCACATTTAAATATGTCTACAATTGTCCTCCCTGCCTCATGAACACCAACATTACACTTTAATGATATCCACTCTGGATCACCATGCTTCCTTGTGGAGGCCACAATGGTGGTCACAGGCAATAATCCTCCTTCCCGTGTAGCCTATCATGACTTCCAATGCTTTTCTACTTACCTTCATGCACTTGAGATTCCCCCCAACTCTGTCCTAATCCCCACTACTACAAATGTCTCTGTTTTCCACTCTCCAGCAATGACTACCCACCCCTTTCAGCGGGGATATCACGTTTGCCCCTACACTCCTCTTGCACCCATCTCAACAACGAATGCATGGACGTGGGCCCAGCAATGTCTGGCTGGTGGTTGGTTGGAGTTAGATCGAGGTTAGGTATTGAGTCTAGCAGGGATGGCTCCATGGCTGGATTACGTGGGAAGGTGGAATAGAGGTTGGGGATGAACTGGTCATGGGGGTAGTTTTCTGAAATCCATGGAGTAGAAAGATTTGGGAGCAGGCATAGCTAGGGCAGGGGTGCCAGTGGGGGCTTATTTTAATAGCTACACACGAGTTAGAGTCAGTTTTAACATTTTAAGTTTACATTATAATTATTAAGTTTCAGCGAATTGGAACCCTCCAAATTCTCCTGCTTTAGAATGGGTTACAGATACTGGGGAAATTAGGAAGTTAATTTCCTGGGCAATTCCCAAGGAGTTTGCTGCTCTGGAATTCCACATATAAACTGCAGAAGCAACTGTTTGGCAATTGGAATATTTGGGCACTAGCCTCATATTTTCTGTAAAATGCAATAATTTTTGATCTCATTGTTCTTGGTGCCTGTTCTAAGCCAGTGAAGTGAATATTCATGTCAGAAATCATAGAGAAGTCCATGTCTTTTCAACCACTATTAAAGCATAGACCATTTGTGTGAAGGCCAAATGTAAAGAGATAAATCATGAATAGAATAAGATAAAAATACACTCTAAAAATGTAACCTACTCTGTAGACCATTGAATAATATCAGCAGGCTGAGCCCTAATGCAGTCTTTAGTATATTGTTTCAGGATGTCAGGAAGTTGTGCTACAGATCCAAATTTATGCGAAGAAGGCATCCTTGCTGGTCCTATGGAAACATTAAATTGATAATTGCTTATGTGAACAAATTATTGACAACAAATGAAATATTCTTCCATTTTAAACAGCTGTATTTAAAAGAAAACATGCATTCACAAACTGGTACATCAGTTAATAGTTACAGGCTCATGTGCCACAGGTAGAAAAAACTTTATCAATAAAACAGAAATTCCAAAACTTGTTTAGCACTTTTTTTTTCCCAGAACAAATTCTGAAGTCTAGCTTTAGTTCTTAGTTGATACTAATTGTGATATTTTCCCAGCTGGCCACTCCTGAAGCCTTGTGGTAATTGCTACTTTTACCAATATGTGGTCATGGATAAGAATTTGTTAAGGTAACTCATCATCATCAATCTTCCTTTGTCTTTGCATTGTTTTGGGCAAATCCATTGATATCTGGTAGAAGTTAGACCAACATAAAGCATCTACAGAGAGGCATTATTGTTTTATAACTGCAATATTTATTAGTCATAGAGCCATAGAGATGTACAGCATGGAAACAGACCATTCAGTCCCACTTGTCTGCACTGACCAGATATCCTAAATTAATCCAATCCCATTTGCCAGTGTTTGGCCTATCTTTCTCTAAACCCTTTCTATTCATATACCTATCCAGATGCCTTGTAAATGTTGTAATTGAACCAACCCCCAACACTTCCTCTAGCAGTTAACTCCATACACACGACTCCCTCTATATGAAAAAAAATGACCCTTAGGTCCCTTTTAAACATATCCTCTCTCACCTTAAACCAATGCTCTCTAAATTTGGACTTTCTTGGGGAAAAGACCTTGACTATTCACCCTATCCATACCCCTCATGATTTTATAAACTTCTATAAAGTCACCCCTCAGCCTCTGGCACGCCAGGGAAAATAGCCCCAGTCTATTCAGCCTCTCCCTATAATGCAAAACCTCCACCCTGGCAATATCCTTGTAAATCTTTTCTGAACTCTTTCAAGTTTCACAACATTTTTCCTATAGCAGGGAAACCAGATATGATAGTAACAAGTTACATTTGGTCAAGAGCAATTACTGGGACCTTAGGAGTCTAGTGCAAATCCATCTGCTCCTTCCAAAAATTAGAACAGAACTACTTGGTTCTACTCACAGACTGTGGGTGACATCTGTGGCTTGGGCAGAGCCAATGTAAAAGGAACATTAATCCCTTCAGAGTAATTATCTCATACATTCCTCTTAAGCTTTTCCCCAAAGTTAACTCATTCTACAGCCAGGTATATAACTACAGTCTACTACATTTGTCACTACTCCATCTATACCTCAAGACTTTGTCTTCACAAATGTAAGGTTCTCGGGATGTTTGCCTATTTCGCAGAATGTACTTTTTATAGACACAGATGAATGGTGATCTTTCACTTGAAGATTGTTGAACCTGGTTCTGATCTGTGGATCATTTCTCTTCTGGAGCATCTTTTATCTTGCGTTATGGAAGATGGTGTTATTTGTAGATGTGGTTATAGCTCCATTACCTTATCTAGAGACCTTAAATCTCATGAATTTTCTTTGCAGAGGAATTCCTTTCTGCAACTCATATTATGGACTAGGCCAGACCACTCAAAACACTCTTAAACAGGCAGCCCTAGACCTAACTTTGCAATTTGTTTCAGTAAGTGTACAGTGAAAATTACACTGAGTAAGATAGCTAGGTTGGCTACTAGATTTTAAAACAGACAAAAAAATCTATTTGCAAAATTACACAATGAAACACAAAGAACAGAATAAAGACCCCCAAAGAACTCGACCTATCGAGCTAGACTTAATTATGCTGTTCCAAATACACACAACAATCCCAATAAGCAAACCAGTACAAATGGAACACATGCTTACAAGGTTGAAGTTGAAGGACAGAAAAGAGAGAGAGTTTCCACATAGCTCCCTGTTAACTTACCAGTTCAAGACTGAACTAAAACAGCTCAGCTCAGCTTAGCTAAAGAGCTGACCACTCCCCTTTCATTATACAGGTCACTTCTAAAGCATGACCACTTTGGCCTGAAGTCTCATTGTTTACATATAAACAAAAGGCCTCTCAAAATCCTTTTCATCTCTGTACCAAACCGGCCTGGTTTATTGCCCCTCTGAATAAAGTCAAGGTCAGAGTCTCCTTGAGTCAATGAACAGCTTTTAGAGAAAAAAGGGACTAGCTTTGTGACACTCACATAGCTAAAATCATCGAGGACCCTTAATCATGTGAATACCCATTGTGGAAGACAGCTGTTCAGTCAAGAGAAGTACATTCTTTCTCGTCATGTCCTGCAATTCTGGACTAGTTGATAGCTTTCTGATGGCGTTTGTGGTGAATAAGATGCTTCAACTGGACAATTCCATCCTTTTCACCCTGTCCTTGTTCTGTGGACATTGGCCTAGCTCTCACTGAGTCATTTGGAACTTGTTTTTTTTGAGTTGTTGATCAAGGCTGGGCATCTTACTTTTGAAGTAAATGCTTTCAGATTCTCAGTCATTTCCCTGAAAGATTAATGCAAACTCAGCATCACCTCTGTCATTGGCATTGGCAGTTAATTGGGCATGTCTTGGAAATGTTCCTGTTTCCGAACACCCACAGAAGCATCATTTGGTTGTCTATCCAATTGGCTGAAATCGAGGTGTCTAAGAGAATCAAAGTATAGAATTTCACCTGTGGTTAGGTACTTCAACATCCATCAGCAACAGTTCTTGGCAGCACGTCTATTGACCATGCTGGCTGAATCCTAAAGGACATAGTTATTACACTCGGTATACCACAAGTGGTAAGGGAAGCAATAAGAGGACAAAACTTACTTGTTCTCCTCCTCACAGATCTACTTGACCAGATGAATCTGTCCATTTATCAAGCAGTCCTTAACCTCATGACCTGGCATATTCGCCATTCTAGTATCACCTTCAATCAAGGAAAAGTGCAGCAGACTATGCCTGGAGCAGTATCGGGCATAACTAAGAATGAGATGTTAACCTGGTGAAGCTACAACAAGTGGAGCTGGAAAGACACAGCAGGACAGACAGCATTGGAAAGTTGACATTTCGGGTCTGGACCTTTCACCAGTCCTGATACCTGAAACATTGACTTTGCTTGTCCTCCAATGCTGTCTGATCTGCAGTGCCTTACCAGCTCCACATTTTATTAACTCTGACTTCCAGCATCTGTAGACCTTAACTAGCTTGAAGTTACAAGGACTTTTAAAACATGTGTTGCCTGTAACGCCATTACATCACCAACACTTTAAGCGCTGTTTCTAAAGCCCGATTTTTCTATAATGTGGGGACGCACAAGAATACATTATAGCAGAATGACCTGTATGCAATAGATTAAAAAAAAACACAACAAACTGATCAGACCCTGCCACATTCAGTCAAGAAAGGTGAAGTGCAATTCAACAACTCAATGGAGGAGATGCTCAACAAGTATATCCATCCTCAATGATGGGGGAGTCTAGCACATCAGTGCAATTGACAAGGCTGAGGCATTCACAGCAATCTATAGCCAGATGTATTAAGTGAATGATTCACCTAAACCTCCTCTTGATATCCCCAATTCCACAAATTCTAGCCTTTATCCAATTTGAACCACTCCACATAATATCATGAAATAGTTCAAGGCACTGGATCCTACAAAGGTTATGGACACCTTTCATTCACTCGTCGGACATGGGCATCACTGGATGCCCATCAATTATTGCCTGTTCCTAGTTGCTCTTGAACTCAGTGGCTTGCAAGGCACTTCAGAGGGCGGTGAGAGTCAACCACATTGCTGTTGATCTGGAGTCACAAGTGGGCCAGATCAGGTGAGGATGACAGATTTTCTTCCCGGAAGGGATGGGTTTTTCCCTAACAATTGACAATGGTTTTACGGTCATCGGTAGATTCTTAATTCCAGAATAATTTTTTTATTAAATTCAAAATCCACCATCTGCCATGGCAGGATTTCAACCCATGTCTCTAGAACATTAGCTGAGTTTCTAGATTAATGCCTAGTGGTAATGTCACTAGGTCATTGTCTGGATGATATTGAACTTATGTTTTGGAGCTGAAATCATCCAGGAACATAAAGTATTCCATTACACTATGGTCTTGCGCTTTGTAGATGGAGGATAGACTTTGTGTAATCTGGAAGTGAGTTACTCATTGAATTCAAAGCCTCCAACTTACTCTTGTAACCATAGTATTTATATACTGAATGCAGTTCATGGTCCACGGTAATCTCCATGATGTTGATGCTGGGGGATTCAATAACATTCTGACAATATTCTGACAATAACACTGAAGATTTATGCTCCAAAACTAGCCATACTCCTAGCCAAAGTGTTCCAGTCCAGTTCAAACACTGGCATATACCTGATAATGTAGTAAATAGCCCATCTAAGCACTGTTCACAAAAACCATAACCCCCCTTGCAAGTTCCCATCTAAGGTGTACATCACCCTGCATTGCAATTATATTGTTGTTCCTTTGCTGTCACTGGGTCAAAATCCTAAAGCCCTGCCTAACAGTACTGTGGTGTGCTCCACCACATGAACACTAGCACTTCAGGAACGCAGTTTGCTACTACCTTTTGAGGGAAATTAGGGATATTCAATAAATGCTTGCTTAGCTAATGATGCCCACATTGTGTAAATATATTAAAACTAAGGGAGCTAACTTCACAGAGAGGGCAAATTGAAAGTAAGAGTTTGCGTGTTCTCGCTGTGTCTGTATGGGTTCTCTCTGGGTGCTCCAGTTTCCTCCCAAGATGCACAAGTTAGGTGAATTGGCCATGCTAATTTGTCCATGGTGTTCAGTCATGTGTAGGTTAGGTGCATTAGTCAGGGGTAAATGTAGAGTAGGGGAATGGGTTTGGGTGGGTTGCTCTTCGGAGGTTCATTGGGGACTTGTTGGGCCAAAGGGCCTGATTCCACACAGTAGGGATTCTAAATTCTTAATTATCTGGTTTGATCTTCCATCTGGATGCAACTATTTGACCTCCTAGAACCACCCATAGTATAAGTAGTAGTGGATTTATTATGAAATTCCAGAAGTTAGTTCATTAAATGATGAATCAAGAATAAACATGGAATCTGATGTTGATTTTTTGAAAAACTCAAGTACAGGTTGAAGATGATATTAATAAGGCCAGCATGTATTCATACCCCGAATTGTGTTTAAGAAGATATTGATGAACCATTTAAAACATTGTAGTCTGTGAGGTAAATTACAGTGAAATATCTTCCATTTTTCTTTGTGCACTACTTATTATTAAATGCATGTTTTGTTAACCTGTGAATGAAACAAAAAAACTTACTTTATATAAAAATCACCATAATATCAGTCCGCCATATTATTTTTGTATCAGAAGTTCATGGCAGAACATCTTCTTGCTTCAAAGTTTTTGAGGGCAACTTGGCAACTGAATTGAGTGAGAACACCCAAAACCGAAACTAATTTGGTCCTGGATTAGTTAATACTTTCCTTTTCAACCTTCTAAAATTCACATTTTAATTCTGGTATCCATACTTAACATGAATGAAATCTGTTCAATCTTCCAGAGATAAAGTGATTGCAAACAAACTAGGGTACAATTCTAATTCTTGTCTCATTGATTTTCAGTCGTGTTTTCCGATCTACAAATGCAGCCACTTTAATAACCATTAAATTTGCTTCTTTTCTTCTCTCATTTTAAAATGCTTCATTAATTGTTTGCTTCCCCCTTTTACATTTCCCCAAAATGTATTTTTGCTAATGCCTTTTTGTCATTGATGCATTGCACACTGTCTTTTACATCGTCAACCCTCTTTTTAAATAAAACGAATGACTTACCCTCCTTAAGTTATTAGCTATTCACTTCTAAAGAAACATTAATAAATAAATATTATAACACAACAGATGGCAATATCTGTCACAATAAATACTACAAAACATGAATTATTTATAAAAATAAATTATGGAGCTGAAGTTCAATTTGAGTCAAGATAGTAAATGGGAAATTATAGATTGCGAACTGTTACACATCTTGCCTAGTTTTAACTTTCCAATTTGAATTCTATCTCTAAGATTAAATGTGAGACCCTTTTTAAAAAAATATTCTTGGGATGTGTGTGATTCTGGCAAAGCTGCACTAGTTTTTCCAAGAGCCCTGAGAAGGAAGTAATAAGCTTCCAGCTTGAACTACTGCAGGTCTTTCGGTGAGGGTGCTCCAATATTTTTCATTGTATGAAACAAAGGAAGATAGTGACAAAGTACTTTCTTCATCCTACTTTGTTTTCTTCCTGATGCATTCAAGTAAAATATGCAAACATTCTATTTAAATACATTTTTGAGAACACACAGGCGCAAGCTGGAAGACAGACAGGTACAAAAGGACACAAGTATAAAGGAAGACGTACACCTGGAGTCTATCACAGCAAAAGTAACAGAGAAAATGAATACTGGACACTAAATGGTTATCCTTTAAAACATTTGCCCAATTGGAAGATAAAAAAAATGCTGTGCTGAGTGACCAACATAGTCCTTTCAGGAGTGACCTTGCGAGGTGACAAGAATATTCAAAAAATGATAACATTCTGAATGAATGCTAGGAAAAGGCAGAGTGGTGGCTTTGTTAGTCAGGCATGCAGAGATGACATTAGGTCAAAATACCCAAACATAGATTCAGTTTGGATAGCAATAGGAAACATAGGAAGTCACTTGAGGGAGTAGTTTATAGCTCGCCTAACTAAATACACGATGGAACAGGACATATGGAATACATAATAAGACCAAAAAAGATAGGAGTGAAAGCAAGGCCATTTGGCCCATCGAGTCCACTCCGCCATTTAATCATGGCTGATGGGCGTTTCAATTTCACTTTCGCGCACTCTCCCCGTAGCCCTTAATTCCTTGCGAGATCAAGAATTTATCAATCTCTGCCTTGAAGACACCCAACGACCTGGCCTCTACTGCGCTCCGTGGCAATGAATTCCACAGGCCCACCACTCCCTGGGTGAAGAAATGTCTCCTCATTTCTGTTCTAAATTGACCCCCTCTAATTTTAAGGCTGTGACCATGGGTCCTAGTCTTCCCGCCTAATGGAAACAACTTCCCAGCATCCACCCTTTCTAAGCCATGCATTATCTTGTAAGTTTCTATTAGATCTCCCCTCAATCTTCTGAACTCTAATGAATACAATCCTCAGCCGTTCATCATATGTTAGACCTACTATTCCAGGGATCATGTGTGTGAATCTTCGCTGGACACGCTCCAGTGCCAGTATGTCCTTCCTGAGATGTGGGGCCCAAAATTGGACACAGTATTCTAAATGGAGACTAACTAGAGCTTTATAAATTCTCAGAAGCACTTCACTGCTTTTATATTCCAACTTTCTTGAGATTTGCTTTCTTAATCACAGAGTCAACCTGCGAATCAACCTTTAGAGAGTCCTGGACTAGCACTCCCAGATCCCTTTGTACTTTAGCTTTATGAATATTCTCACAGTTTAAAAAATAGTCCATGTCTGTATTCTTTTTTCCAAAGTGCAAGACCTCACCCTTGCTCACATTGAATTTCATCAGCCATTTCCTGGACCACTCTCCTAAACTGTCTAAATCTTTCTGCAGCCTCCCCACCTCCTCAGTACACCTAACTTTGTATCATCGGCGAACTTCCCCAGTCCCTTCATCCAGATCATTAATATATAAAGCGAAATGGAAGGTTTATGAAAAAGGTCCAGTGACAATCATGGGTGATATAGATTAAGTGAGTCAGATTTGCAAAATTAGTCTGGAAGATAAGTTTTTAGAGTATTTTTGAATAATTCTTACGGCAGCACATGCTAGAGCCAACTAATGAGCAGGCGAATCTGATAATGTGCAATAAAACAAGATTAGTTAATTAACTGATAGTAAAGATGTTCCTTTGTAGCAAAGATCATAACATGATTGAATTTCATATTTACATCCAGGAAGGGGAGACTGGGCCAAATATTAGTGTTATCAACTTAGTTAAGGGTAATTATAGTGATTCGAAGGCAAATCTTACTGAAGTCAACTGAGAAATCATTCAGGGAAAGGTCAGCAGGGATGCAGTGTCAGACATTGATACGAATACTTCACAAAATCCAGCAAAGATCCTTTCCAGTGAGAAAGAAAATATCTGACTATCTGGGATAGCCACCCAATCCATGCCGAACAAAGTTAAATATAGTATAAAACTTCAAAGTATAAAACATATATAGCAGGTCAGAAGATTGGATTGCATGTTAAAAATTAGAATATGAGTAAAAGTTGGCTGGAAATGTAAAAGCAAAAGTAAGAGTTTACTGGTATTTACAAATATAAAAATAAGTTAAGTGAATTCTGGTTCTCTACTCAATGACCCTGAGAAGTTAATAATGTAAAATCAGGAATGACAGACATATTGAACGGATATTTTGCATTTCACCATAGAAAACTGGAATAATATTCCAGAAATAAGTCTACTCCAAGAAGTGAAAGTGAGGGAAGATCTTAAAATGATTACAATCACCATTGAAAGTTTACCGAGAAAATTATTTGAACTAAAAGCTGAAAAGTCCTCAGGTTCTGATGGATTTTATTTTAGGATCTTAAAAGAAATGGTTGCTGATACAGTAGATGTGTTGGTTTTAATTTTCTAAAATTCTTTAGATTCTGAAAATGGGATAGGAGAATAATGCATATAATCTGTCCATCAGGAAAGGTTGGAAACAGAAGCAGGAAATTACAAGCCAGTCAACTTAGCTGTTGTCATTGAAAGAATGTTGGAATCTATCATTAAAGTATTTCAATGCAATTAGGCAGCATCAACATTGCTTTATGAAATGACAATCATATATGATACATTAATTAGACTTCCTTCAGTAAATAAAGGCCAACCTATGAAGGTCGTCAACTTAGATTGTCAGAAGGCATTTGACAAGGTGTGCCATCAAATAGTACGACACAAAATAAAATTTCATGGGGTAGGAGTAACATGTTAAAAAATAGGAGCAGAATTAGGCCATTTAGCTCATTGAGTCTGCCCCACTATTTGATCATGGCTAATGTGTTTCTCAACCCCCATTCTTCTGATTTCTCCCGTAATCCTTGATACTCTTACCAATTAAGAACCTATCCATCTCTGTCTTTAAGACAATCAATGCCTTGGCCCCACAGTCTTCTGTGACATTGAATTTTGCAGATTGACTACCCTCTGGCTAAAGAAATTCCTCCACATCTCAGTTCTAAAGACCGTCCCTTCACTCTGAGGCTTTGCCCTCAGATCCTGGTCTCCCCTCTTCTCCATGTCAACTCTGTCCAGGTCTCTCGCTATTCTGTAAATTTCAATGCGATTCTCCTCATCCTTCTAAACTCCACTGAGTATAGACCCAGAATCCTCAACCACTCCACATATGACAAACCCTTCATTGATTAAGAGTGGATAGAGAATTGATTGGCTAACTGGAAATGGGAAGTCATTTTTGGGTTGACTTAGTGGAGTGGAGTGCTGCAGGGATTAGTGATTCGACTTCAACTATATTTACAATATGTTCAATATATATGAAGAATTTGGATGATGAAACTGAATGTTTGCCTGGTAAATTTGCTGCTCGCACAACTATAGGGTAGGAAAGAAAGTTGTGAAAATAGCAGGAGTCTATAAAATGACATGGATAGGTTACACGGTTGGGCAAAATATTGGCAAGTGGAAAATGATGTGTGTAAATATGAACTTGTTCACTTTAGTTGAAAGAATAAAAAATGTATTATTTAAATTGGAAAAGACTGCAGAATATTAAGGTACAGAAAGATCTGGGGATCCTGGTACTTGAATTATTCATGTACAATAAATGATTAGGAAGGTAAATGGAAAAATGGAATATTGTTGTTTATTGCAAGGGAATGGAAAATAAAAGTAGGAATGTTGTGTTAAAGTTGTATAGGGTGTTGATGAATAACATCCACAGTTGCTGGATACAATTCTGGACTCCTTATTTAAGAAAGGTCATAATTACATTTATGAAAGTGAGGACTGCAGGTGCTGGAGATTAGAGTCGAAAGTGTGTGCCGGAAAAGCACAGCAGGTCAGGCAGCATCCGAGGAGCAAGAGAATCAACGTTTCAGGCAAAAGCTCTTTATCAGGAATTACATTTGTGGCAGTTCAAAGAATATTTACTTGACTGATTCCTGGGATGGAGAGTTTATCTTATTGGGTAAAGTCAGACTTGTGGGGCCTGATTCCATTGGACTTTAGATGAATGAAAGGTAATCTTATTGAAGCATCCTGACAGGACTTGATAGGGTGGATGTTGAAAGCATGTGTCCCTAGTGGCACGATCTTAAAGCTTAAAAACAAGGGATCTTGATTTCGGACAGAGATGAAGGTAAGGATAGGCAGGAAAGTGGGGTTGAGGCCACAATCACATCAGCCATAATCATATTAAATGGAGGAGCAGATCTGTCAGGTCCAATGGCCTACTCCTGGTCCTTACTCATATGTTCCTATGGAGTGGTGGAAGTTATTAGCCAGGAACTCTAGACCTTATTGCTAATATTTAATTGCTGGAAAGTATGTATGTAAATGACAGGATAGGGATGAGCAAAACTCCTCAAACTCGAGCCATCACTTACCAATCATTATTATGACTCACAAGTGAAGAATGGCCACTGTGGTTGTAAACCATAATGGGTCTACATTTCAACTTCTGTCATTGGTTCAGGGAGGATGGAGAGCGGAAATTGGAGAAATGTAGAGTTGATAAAAAAAAGGAATTTGGGCTTGGTTGTAATTTTGTCACTAAAATAGAGAGGACCAATGTAAAACATGACATCACAACCAATATGTTTTAAGCTATATTACGACTATTAACTTTTTATGGTGTGTAACCAATACCTGTAAACGTCTAGACGGCTCTGTTCTGGCGTTATTTAAATGGCAGCTTATTAATAACACATAATTCAAGTATCGCACTGATTTTTCTCTGTTATGGGTCATTGTCTTTTTCCTGCGCTTACGCCGTTTCTTAGCAACTCAGTGACCGCATAAATGATTTGACGACGTTCTGCCCTTGTCCCTCAGTTTGTGTGGTCAATCTGAGCAAGTTCTGCACCCGCTACACCGTGAACAAGATCAAATTCCACTCATTTCATCATTAATGGTCTGAAATAGAGTACAGCAAGCGTCGTCATTACTGACCTAACGTCAATTGTATTTGAGAAAAATAAAAAAAGATAAATGTTTTACATTTACTATCGTATTGTGGAAAATAATAAAATGACCCTGTTAATGACTGTCAAATGTAATGTCCCTCCGTTTATTTACATAACACGGCGATGTTCCGTGTAAGTCCAGGGAGAAACGGGATTGGTGTGATGAATGCATCCACTATTGCTCAGGCTGATGTCGAGCAGATGGGCTGTGGTTACGGGAAGTATTTTGGGGACAACAGGTGGGCTCGGGTCATTAGGGAATGTCTTATTCCAACTTCTCATTAATTCAATTAACATAAACGCTCTTCATAGCGATTTGGCTTTTGTTTTGAGCCAATTCTTCAAAGTTGATAAAGAGCTATACCTAAAAGTAATATATTTTCCCTTGATCGATATTGACAGATGCACTGCATTGTGTTGACATTGTAATGAGAGCATTTGTACTGCTTTACAGAAAGGCGTGAATGGGTGAACCGTCCCAAAAATAACCTTTGAAGTCAGCCTGATGATGTTTGATACAATGCAACTCCTAGAGGACTTACTCAATGATTGCCTTATTGGGCAAATCAACGACGAATTATCATCACTTTCGATCACAATATAGTTGTACCTGCAGACTAACCCCTGCCATTTTGCATAAAGCAATTTAATTTGGATCATATTCTAGTCTGATTTGTTAAATGCGAATGGTGTATTTATTGTGCACTGGGCTGAGAAAGGTCGGATGTGGTTCAGCGCATCGACAAACGCTAGAAGGCGCCATGTGGCCACTCCTCGGCACACAGCGAAGTTGCAAGTCACAGGGACCAGTGATCTGTGTTAAATGAGATTTGAACCATTCGGCTGAATGTGAGAATAGTTTGTTGAAGCAAGAATCAGTTCTCCCCTTGTTGTCCCAGACCGCCGATGTCCGGTTACTGACACCCCGCCGTCTCTCAATGGTCTTTGTCAGTACTTGGTTTTCTCCTAATTTTTTACAACCCCACACCCCCAAACAAAATGCAGACAGCCCTCCGGCCGGTGTAACTGTCTCCGGGCCTCTTGTCATTGGGATCATTTCCACGGAAGGCTCCAGAAAGCTGATAACATTGAAGTTGGCTGCAAAGAAGACTTTCATTTCACGGAATTCTCCAGTAACGCAAGGCCTAATCGGGGGAGAGTTGAAGTAGTGGTGGCAGAGCTCCGGAACTGTCCGCTAGTGAAAATGCATTGAGCGAGCCCATGTGTAGCCTATTGTTGCTATTGTGATGCTGCTGTTGGAGAGAGGAGGGCGCCTTTGAACAATAGAGGACAAATACAGAGGCTCTTGGTCGAGCACAGCCTTCCCCAAAACACCACTGCTTAACAGCACCGAATATGGAGCCTAGTCTGCAGTAGAAGTGGATGTAATTTGTTGTATTTCTGCACCGAGCCAACGATGAATTCCGCAGAAGGGGCAGACGAATGCGTCAACGATGGTGACATTGCAGCATTTTTCAAGACAGGTAAGTGGGAGTATGATGGGGAGGAGAGGGGCAAAGGGCTTTGTGAGGGGTGGCAAGTGCTTTCACCCTCGTTCAATGCATGGAACAGCATCCCCAGCATTGCTATCACAATCCACGAGTTCGTGTGGCCCCTGGCAGGCCGACTCGCCCACTGTATTCATGCATGTGTACATTGAACAATGAAACTGTTTCAGGAAATCTGATGCTGGAAAAGAAAATCTCGGATGAAGTCTTTGACAACTGAGATAAAGATAACCAGCAGTGGCCTTTTATTTACTCTGACATATTTTTGAAATTGCGGTGATTGATAACATTTTATCACTCTGTAAATGGAAAGGAACACTGATGTTGTCTTGCTGTAATGACACTCCTCAGTTGCCAGGCTAAGGCAGTGCTCGTAGCATTGAAACGAAAGCTCAATGGCGCTTTGTGCCTGCTAGGAAATCAAGATTGCATCGTTTGAATTTTAACCAGTTCATGTTTTGTGTAAAACTAAGCGCTATGCAAATTGTATTGATTTGAAATTCTTAATTCTGAGAACCGTACTTCGAGAATTGATGGATACACTTGCTAGCATTTCAAACAATAAGACAGTACATTTTGACTACAGTTAAATCATTTCAATAGACAACCTTGCTAGCTTTATCGTGAATGTGTGCCACCGTTTTTACTGTCCTGGAAGTTGCCATCTCGCTACATCTCGAATACCTATTGCAATATTAGCTCTCTATGCACGCCAACAGGGTGACTTGTAGGATTTGCTCCTGGAGCTAAGCACCGCCTCCGCTGCTCATTTTTAGATATGCTACAGCTGTATCGAAAAATTGTCTAAGGTTACCATTTGTAATCAATAAACATGATAGCTAACTTTATGTCCTCAAAGTCTGAGTTTTTCCTCCTTTCAGAAAGAAAGGTTACAGGTAGTTGACAACTGCCTTCTCAAGGACATTTAAGGATGGGCAATAAATGCTAGTCTTGCCAGCGACGCTCACATCCTCATGAAAGAACTAGTGATCTAATTACCTTTTCTTTATACAACATGTTAATGTTCACAGTACCCGTGGTGAAACATCACGGTATGAACTAATACATCTTTCACTTTAATAATACCACTGAAACCTGATTATTTGGCAGTCGTAATGATGTGCAATAATCATTGTCTCACATTACATAAAATAGCCACATTAACATACACATCAACAGCAGGTACAAAGAGATTGTGATTTTTTTTGGAGTAAAACTCAAGGTTATGCGATAACTTTACCACGCCCCACCTCCCCCGTCCCCCACCGCCACCGTGTTTCAAGGATTTAAAATGACGCTCCCAGGCTGTCATGGATTTTTCTGTCCTTTTTAAAAAATATCTAATTTTGCATTTGATGTTGTGACGCAAGTCATTACTTACTAGCATGTCCCTTTTTTTATGATAGGCTAGGGTCAGGTGTGACAACTGCCCGACAGCGAGTGCATTTGATCTTCATCTGTGCTGGCTGGTGGGTTATGGATGTACAACTGTTGCTCCCAGCATGCCAAAGGTTAAAAATAACAGGCATCATGGAGATGCAGGGCTGCTCTTGTCATGTTCAATTGTTTTAAAAACCTTATTAAGATATGCCAACTAAATATATTGAATGATGACTTTGAAGTTTGAAGCTTCCTGTTAGTGGATAGTGGCCTTTGGAGTTCCATGATTTGTATCCACTTAGGCCATAAACAAAACTGCCTGTCATTTTTGTGATTATAGGCTGTTGAGGAAGTTGACAAGTGCACTCATATTCTCAGCATTGTTAGCTTGATAATCAATGTTACACCCTTAGAGCACTTAGTGATGGCTTGCCATAACTTTGCGGAGAAAAATTGGTTTGTTTCCAATTTTCAGTAGTTATGTGGGTGATAGACACAAATGCTACATATAGTTGAGATATACCTATCTCAGAAACCATGACTGAATACAAATTTAAAACCATGTTCCTGCCTATTCTCTCTCTCTCTCTCTTTGTTAAATATTGGCAAAAATAGTGGATGAACACTGAGCAACCTTTGGCATATGTAATGTTTCTTCGGAATGACTCTGTTCTCTTATTAAGAGTTCAGATGACACATGCAACTTTGCAAAATATTGAATAACTCATGAACTAATAATGTGCTTTCATCAGCATATGCTCATAGCCATACATACTAAATCCTATGTGCCTTTTTAAAATGCCAATAGTTACAAGTAAAAATCAATAATTAAATGTTGTAATTCTTTGACTTTAAGACAGCTTATTAGTCTTTTGATATTTATAATATCACAAAATTCATTTTTTAACATTATTTTACTTAAAATGTTTTATTCAAAAATTGGGTGAAATAATCAAAGTTTAAGAAAGGTAACAGTATTTTTAAATAAAAATCTGTGTTTTCTTGCTCCCATCTATAATGCATTAAAAGTGTTATGTATAGCATATTTTTGAGTAAGCATCACATTTACTTCCTGGCATTCATTAGCCATGATGATTAACACATTGCACTTTTGTGTAGTCTCAGCCTCTTTGTGAACCTGCCATGTGACATGTTTGTAACATCTAAAAGGTCTTGTAATTATTGAATAGTTCCTGTAAGTGTCACTTTCCTGTTACAATTTGTTCATAATATGCCTATTGTTAAAAATAAATTATGTTATTTGCTGATTTATTATTAGAGACACACTGGTTATATATTAAAAGTTGAGTCACGTACAAGTTCTAGAATGTAATATGCATTGCCTACAGCTATCACTTTCGACTGATACCTTCAGGTTTATGTCACAGCATATGTCAATGTATCGGAATAGCACTTTTTCAAAATACTTTAGTTATTGTACTTAATTTTAAATCCAATCAATTTACATGAAGTACATGATTTTTGTCTTGCTAGCTGAACGTCCAAGCTAGGTGGTGCTGTGATCATCTCTATTTTTAACTTGCAGCACTTCCTGCTATTTAAATTTATTTTCATTAGGCCTGCCCCTTCTTTGTTTCTACACAGCGCATTGCTAGTATGCCAGCTGCCTGATTCAATTTTAGGGCATGAAGCGGTACCATTTAGAGTCATAGAGTCATAGAGATGTACAGCATGAAAACAGACCCTTCAGTCCAACCCATCCAGGCCGACCAGATATTGCAACCCAATCTAGTCCAACCTGCCAGCACCCGGCCAATATCCCTCCAACCCTTCCAATCCATATACCCATCCAAATGCCTTTTAAATGTTGCAATTGTACCAGCCTCCACCACTTCCTCTGGCAGCTCATTCCACACATGTATCATCCTCTGTGTGAAAAAGTTGCCCCGTGGGTCTCTTTTATATCTTTGCCCTCTCACCCTAAAACTATGCCCTCTAGTTCTGGACTCCCCCACCCCTGGGAAAAGACTTTGTCTATTTAGCCTATCCATGCCCCTCATAATTTTGTAAACCTCTATAAGGTCACCCCTCAGCCTCCAACGCTCCAGGGAATCAGCCCCAGCCTGTTGAGCCTCTCCCTATAGCTCAAATCCGCCAACCCTGGCAACATCCTTGTAAATCTTTTCTGAGCTCTTTCAAGTTTCACAATATCTTTCCGATAGGAAGGAGATCAGAATTGCACGCAATATTCCAACAGTGGCCTAACCAATGTCCTGTACAGCTGTAACATGACCTCCCAACTCCTGTACTCAATACTCTGACCAATAAAGAAAAGCATACCAACGCCTTCTTCACTATCCTATCTACCTGCGACTCCACTTTCAAAGAGTTATGAACCTGCACTCCAAGGCCTCTGTTCAGCATGTGGATGTACCTACTAGAGAAGGTGCAAAAGTTGACCTACTCTTGGGAAATAAGACAGGGCAGGTGACTGAGGTGTCAGTGGGGTAGCACTTTGGGACCAGCGACCATAATTCTATTAGATTTAAAATAATGATGGAAAAGGATAGACCAGATCTAAAAGTTGAAGTTCTAAATTGGAGAAAGGCCAATTTTGACGGTATTAGGCAAGAACGGTCGAAAGCTGATTGGGGGCAGATGTTCGAAGGTAAAGGGACGGCTGGAAAATGGGAAACCTTCAGAAATTAGATAATGAGAATCCAGAGAAAGTTAGGGTGAATTCTGTTAGGGTGAAAAGGAAGGCTGGTAGATATAGGGAATGCTGGATGACTAAAGAAATTGAGGGTTTGGTTTAAAATAAAGAAAGAAGCATATGTAAGGTATAGACAGGATAGATTGAGTGAATCCTTAGAGTATAAAGGAAGTAGGAATATACTTAAGAGCGAAATCAGGAGGGCAAAAAGGGGACATGAGATAGCTTTGACAAATAGAATTAAGGAGAAACCAAAGTGATTTTACAAATACATTAAGGACAAAAGGCTAACTAGGAAGAGAATAGGGCCCCTCAATGATCAGCAAGGCGGCCTTTGCGTGGAGCCGCAGAAAATGGGGGAGATACTAAATGAGTATTTTGCATCAGTATTTACTGTGGAAAAGGATATGGAAGATATAGACTGTAGGGAAATAGATGGTGACATCTTGCAAATGTTCATGTTATTGAGGAGGAAGTGCTGATGTGTTGAAACTGTTAAAGGTAGATAAATCCCCAGGACCTGATCAGGTGTACCCTAGAACTCTGTGGGAAGCTAGAGAAGTGATTGCTGGGCCTATTGCTGAGATATTTGTATCATCGATAGTCACAGGTGAGGTGCCGGAAGACTGGAGGTTGGCTAACATGGTGCCACTGTTTAAGAAGGATGGTAAGGACAAGCCAGGGAACTATAGACCAGTGAGCCTGACATCGGCGGTGGGCATTTTGTTGGAGGGAATCCAGAACTTGCTCAAAGGTAGAAGACAGAGGGTGTTGGTGGAGGGTTGTTTTTCAGACTGGAGGCATGTGAGCATTGGAGTGCCACAAGGATCGGTGCTGGGTCCTCTACTTTTTGTCATTTACATAAATGATTTGGATGTGAGCATAAGAGGTACAGTTAGTAAGTTTGCAGATGACACCAAAATTGGAGGTGTAGTGGACAGCGAAGAGGGTTACCTCAGATTACAACAAGATCTTGACCAGATGGGCCAATAGGCTGAGAAGTGGCAAATGGAGTTTAATTCAGATAAATGCGAGGTGCTGCATTTTGGGAAAGCAAATCTAAGCAGGACTTATACACTTAATGGTAAGGTCCTAGGGAGTGTTGCTGACCAAAGAGACCAACCACGCCCTGAGAAAAGGATCAGGAAATGACATCATCACAGAAAAATGACATCACCAACCTAAAGAAACCTGAACATGGAAGTGGAAAGCGGGCCATGCCATCAGTGCTTCATCCGGAGGCTCACTGTTGATGTTACCTAGTATGGTGATGAAACATCTGAAAAATAATCTTCCAGCTCAGTGAGCAAACCTACATCAAGAACATTAATGCTGTCTTGATGAAATAAATATCTTCTTCTCATCAAATCTGTCAGCTAACTTTTCTAAAATCAGTGATGAGCATCGCTGGCCACTCCAAATTATGAGGGCAACTAAAAAACAACAACATTGCTATGGATCTGGAGTTATATGTAGGCTTGAACTGATAAGGATGGCAAATTTCTTTCCCTTAAGAGGTTTTAGTGCAAGCATTTATAGCAATCATGGTCACTAATACAGAGATGAGCTTTCAATTCCAGAATGTATTAATTGAAAATAGTTTCCACCAGATTCCATCGTAGGATTTTAACCCACATTCTTCCCAGAGCATTATCTCTGACTGATAGCACCACTACCAGCTCCCATGGCTAATACTATGAGATCCAGAGCTATATGGCATATATTTAAAGTATAGATCAACTAGGAGAAAGTGAGGACTGCAGATGCTGGAGACCAGAGTTGAAAAATGTGATGCTGGAAAAACACAGCAGGCCCGGCAGCATCCGAGGAGCAGGAGAATCGACGTTTCAGCAGGAGAATCGAATGAAACGTCGATTCTCCTGCTCCTCGGATGCTGCCGGGCCTGCTGTGTTTTTCCAGCATCACATTTTTCAACATATATTTAAAGTATGTTTTATTTTACACAGGAATGCTTATGGCTTTGCAATATCAAATTTTATGTCATTTTACACCGCTGTCCTAGATTAGATTACTTTACAGTGTGGAAACAGGCCCTTCGGCCCAACAAGTCCACACCGACCCACCGAAGCGCACTCACCCAGACCCATCCCCCTACATTTACCCCTGCACCTAACACTACTGGCAATTTAGCGTTGCCAATTCACCTAATCTGCACCTTTTTGGAGTGTGGGAGGAAACCGGAGCACCTGGAGGAAACCCACGCAGACACGGGGAGAATGTGCAAACTCCACACAGTCAGTCGCCTGAGGTGGGAATTGAACCCGGATCTCTGGCGCTGTGAGGCAGCAGTGCTAACCACTGTGCCACCGTGCCGCCCACCAATCATTTCAGTTAACAGTGGCATAACTTTTCACATATTACCAACTTTTAGACCAATATTATGACAGCCTTCCTTTTTAATTTTTGAACTATGATGAAATAGGAAAACTGGCCCCAACAAGTTGTTATGAAACGTCTGAGGAAGATGGTGCAACTGCTATTGAGGTAAGAAAAGTGAGTGGTATGACAGATGAATGATTGGTTCCAGGATGCAAAATGAACTCTTGCTCCTTGAGTTTTTCTAAATGGATTGAATTATCAGTCTGTGTTAGGTAATACAAGCAAGATTAACTAGTAACTGGCAAAGCAATTAAATAGTTTTTGAAGATTAATCAAATTCAATTACTTTCTCTTTCTCTGGATTTTGAGCTTATTGAAATCAGGTATTCACTAGTTTGGAAGTGCTTGATAAGCAGCTTGGCTACTTTAATTGACTTGCAGTTTGGTTATCAATTGAACTAAAAAAATATTTGATTTGTTAGACTCTTCTGTGAGGGCCCAAGGCATTATGGTTAATTAATTCTCTACTCATCATCAATTGTGAGGTCTGTGTTCAGTATAGATGTCCAATATCAAGTAATTTCTGGTGCTTGTGAATGATGTGGAATAGTTTTCTTTTTTTTCTCAATGAAAGGAGAAAAATATGAGAATTGTTGCCTGGTACTGTTTTAAATATTTCTGGCTCAAATGTAGAATTTACCCATCAGAAGTTATTGTAGTTGAATGTGGTGCCGTGCAATTAAGAATAGTGCACTGATATATTTAAAATGGCAATATTTTACAGCAATATTTGATTAGTCTTTATTAGTCAATCACCTTGACCTTTGTCACAAGTATAAGCTGAAGTAACTACAAAGTAACAATTGTGAAAACCTCACTTGAAGCTCAAAGGTGAATTCTGTTCTAATTGACAATGTTTATTCTTGTAACCCAATCAAGGAATGAGATGACATTGTTTGGAGGGTGGAAGAGAGATGAAAAAAAGGTTTTCCGATGATTCAGAGTCTGGTCATGCAAAACTTTACTAAGATGTACAGTATTTATGTCATGACTTTCATGTCCACTGAGTATCACAAAGTATTTTCCCCATTCTGAGCTATGAGGCCTGGGTTCAAGTCCTACTTGCTCTGGATGTATGTCACAACATATCTGAACAGTTTGATTAAAATATTCATAATTCCAACTACATTGCTATTTCTTACTTCTAAATTTGTTGATCTCTCGGAATTGCTTATAGACAAAATAGCATTTTATCTCTTCTGAGGGCAATTTCTGTGCAATCTCCCACTCTTTGAAAATCTAATGATCATGGCAGGTTACTATCCACAGGCGGAAAAACTGGTGACAATCCCGCGGTGGCCATTTTTGGGAGGTCCAATGGGCTGTGTCACTTACAGGCCTTTAACATTCTTTAGACAGGCTTTCTTGTTCATGTGAGGGGACTTTGCCCCCAGATATCCTGGAGTGAGGGCAGATTGCAAATGCAATTACCAGTAGTGTCTACTTCTGATGCTGCAGTGGAATCTAGGAGAGGTTCAGTGATGGTGCTTTGGAATAAGATGAGTGGGAGCTAGTTATCAGAGTCAGATAGGAGAGACTCTGGCTGGGGGTTAGAGATGCTGGGATGGAGGCATAGCGGACTTAGTTTGTAAATTAGAAGTGTCTTGATTCAGACCCCCTTCCATTTCCATTGTTGAATATCAGGTTGTGGTGTGACCCCTTTTGGCTGCTGGTTGCATCCCAGTGAAGATGGCACGACAACCTTAAGTGAGTCCTTTGAAGTTTCAGTTTCAAGGCCTCAAATGATTACAGTTGATAAGGTCGTTCTCAAGTCTTCTATATCTGGAACTGCAGGAGGAAGGTGTGATGACATCAGGATCTTCATTCTGCATTTTGCCCAATGGTCAGCTGACCTGTGTTACCTCTGAGCCTACACTTGGGGAGGTGAAGGGGGGCATTAAATTCTACCCATTGAACTGACTTTTCACTGCCAAGGTGAGTAACTCCAGTTAGGAAATTTCCTGTCTTAGCATCAGTATAAAGTGCCCCTTTCGGCATTATTTTAATTCTGTGGAAGTGGAACTAAAACAGAGTTGGGCTACCAAAAGCAATGCAGAGACAGTCCAAGGCATAGCTAAACATCAAGGCATGCTGATTAAAAGATTTGCATTAATTTCTTACCGTTTTGTTTTAGTTGGTTAGAGGTATTTTAGGCCTTCTAGCCCTCGCCCCTCACATTTCATTATACTCCCCACTCTTTTAAGGCCTGCCTGTGCCCCACCTCCAGGACCCCTTACGTCTGATATACTGACTCATGCCAACTCATACTCATTGGCACCCTCATGACCCCATATATCATCTCATGCCTAGAAATCTAACTTATATCTCTACCTACCTCCCAATGGTCCTCAGTATCTCCTTGCCAGTTCATGGCCCTTCTACACCCATTCATCCTATATGTACAGAACCAACAAACCATTATAGTAACAATGATATGTATGAAGTTAAATATAAAAAGAAATTCACAAATTTCTGAAAAATGGAACTCTTGTTCCTACAATCCTAAAAAAAGGGTCAATCAATCAGTATAACTAGCAGAAGCTGTAGGGGCTTCAAAGAGATTTAGGGAAAGTATAATTTGTTATAACCACATAAAGATGTCAGTTAAAAATAATAAACTCTTCTGTGTACCTATGTAACTAAATCCACTCATATAATAATTTTAAAAGATTTTGGGGTAAAATGATTATGCGAGGAGTTTGTTTACCCAGGTGCAGTAAAGTTTTTGCGATTCACCTTACCTGTGTAGGTTATGAACCTGATCCTTTAAATACGTGAGAACATAGGACTTAGGAACAGGATTAGACCATTCACCCCTTGAAGTCTATCCTGCCATTCAATGAGATCAGATTATAATCACACATCAATGTCCTGTCCGATTCCTATAACCCTTTTCCAAAACTCTACATGAGTTAGCTGCTGTCACACACTGGGGTTGTGTGCGTTGAGTCTCATCACAAGATGGTGCATTGTCCCAGAAGCAGCTACTAATGCAGAATGTATTCCCCAAAGAGTAATCACTTCTGTAGCACTGCATCCTGTAGGCCTAGTTTGTCCCTCAGTATTAGAGGATGCACCTTGGGGAATGGGGTGGAAGGAGGTGCTACCAAGGCATGGACTTGTGTTCACCTCTAATCTGAGATGGACAGACCTAAAACCATTTTAACATTGGATTTGAAACCATTGATTCTGCCAATGCTAATATGTTCAAGAATTGTTAGAACATGTACCACGGAATGTTATGAACTGCCAGACTCATTTATTGAATTACTGAGGTAAAAACAATAACTGCAGATGCTGGAAACCAGATTCTGGATCAGTAGTGCTGGAAGAGCACAGCAATTCAGGCAGCATCCAACGAGCAGTGAAATCGACATTTCGGGCAAAAGCCCTTCATCAGGAATAAAGGCAGAGAGCCTGAAGCGTGGAGAGATAAGCTAGGGGAGGGTGGGGGTGGGGAGAGAGTAGCATAGAGTACAATGGGTGAGTGGGGGAGGAGATGAAGGTGATAGGTCAGGGAGGAGAGAGTCTGCTCCAGAGCAATGACCTTGCTCCAATCTTTCATAGCTGGCATGCATTCAGAGAGCCATCATGTTCTAAGGGAGTAAGCCCTCTCCATCAAAGAGGATAGTTGTTAATTGGTTATTAGATAGCTGACAAACACTCCCTCACTAGCTAGACAGTGTGTGCAAGATAATCTACACAATTTTACTCCATTCTCAATAATCATACATGATTTGTACAATCTTGTTTAAGCATTCAAAATGGGTCCTATTGTATTTGGAGCACGTTATGGAGACAGGGACTGTAAAGTTCATATTACAGATCCCTTGGCACTGTTTGGACACATCTTAATTTTATTGCCTGTTATCAATAGATTGGTGGTGAATCAAGCTGGATAACAATTGTTCAGCTGATATTGGGGGTCATTCTTATAAACAATAGAACATTGCAGAATATGAATTTTGAGGTGTCAGTTATGTAAAGAATTAATTAGTCAAGTAAAAAGTGGTTTGAAAATTATTTCACTTATGGTGAGCCAACTCCATCAGCTGCTGACAAAGAGCTGGAAATAAAGATTTCTTCTAACAATCAAGGGAGTTGTTTTTTTTTCTTGGGAACACTGTGTTTTAAAAATGCTCTTTAAAGCACATTTGCTATTATCCTTGATGTTTCATTTTTATTCTCATTCAGTTTTTAACCTTCCTTTAATTTTGTAAGGCCTGTTTCATGTCAAAATTATTATTTGTCTTCAGGTCAGACCAATCTGATAGCCTAATACACATAGCGTGTTCACTTGAATTTCCCATTAGCAGTCACACAGTTAGATTTTTAATATTTTACAACAAAACTCATATAACTACCAACTTTACTTGCAAACAAAGTAGTTCAGTGGCAGATTCCTCATGGTAAATGTTATTGTAGGGAGGGGAGCACTTAATCAGGCAATGGAATTGGAGATGGAGATGGGGATCCCATCACACTCCTGTGTCCGTCCTGATTAAGCTTGTGGTGGAGAACTCGTACATGACATTGCTGCTCCACTGCCAATTAAGGCTCTCACACAGGCCATTAATAATTACTTAAGAGCTTGATCCAGCCATCACTGGTGTTAACTCAACAGTGGAAGAGTGTCTCATTGTTCAAGGAGCACCGTAAGGAAACCCATGTGAGGTTGCAAGTGGTCCCCACTCAAGGTACAGTGATTATTCAAAGCACTTGGCATCAAGAAAGGGGTCTTGCTGAGAGCCATGCCTCTGCCCTTGCTGCAAGGTCCACCCTGAGACACTCTTCCTGCGACCTCTTACCTTTGACCTCGTGGGTGTGGTATTGACAGCCATCACCATCTTCCCACCGGTGTTGCCATACAGTAGAGCTGTCGGCCTTTGATATGTTGGCATCTCTCAGTGAGCAAGACCTCCTCATCTGGGCTACGCCTTGATATCAGGGAAGGCTTTTGCTGCCCAGGTGTCTAAATAGTTACATAGCTCAGCAGGTCTTCCCCATGATGATGGACTGCCACAAGCTTTCTAGCTGACCAGTGAGAGCCCCCATTACCCCTCAAAACGTGGTCCAGTGCTTCAAACATTTTTGTTCAATTTACATGCATAATATTTTTAACTACTTTGCATAACATAAAATTTGATAACTACATTGATAAATTGTAGATTAAAGCTTAACAGACAGTTAAAAAAGGGCAAATGAATAGGACATTTATGTGTTTAAAGATTTTTATTTGAGCCACTAATTTTGAATACTGACCTTTCAGCTATTTATTGCCACAATTTGAATTTACTATGCTAGTTACACATCAGTCTGTAAAGACCGATCACTCAAAAAAGGTATTTGGGTTCATTTACTACCTCACCTTTATCTCTGTAAGATAACACTATTTGACAGGTGTGGCTGCCATTTGTAGATAAATGCTATACCAAAACAGTAGTATTTTCACAGCTGCTGTAACCTTGAATTCCTATGAAGCTATGAAAACCATGAAGCTATCGTTTGTACTCCAATGTTGATAATCGTAAGGAAGTACAAATCAGTAATTAGACATGTTCTATATCAATTATATAATTTGTCCTGTAATTTTAATTGTCCATTGTTGAATAGTCTGTTCGTGTTCTGGCTCAAAAATGTAAAATGAGCATTTGAGAAATTTACCAGACCATTATCAGTTTTTACTGGTCATTGATTTTTTTAAAGAAAGGTCAAACTAAAAACCATGAGAAAAATTGCAAGAATAAATACATTTTTGTGTGCCTTCTGGGCATACCAGGACCCAGCTATTGTTAGTCGGAACAGACAGTTTTGTACACAAACTTAGAAATGTTATGTCCTCTGAATTTTCTTTTGCACGCGTTTGACCATCTAGTATATCTAATAATAATCATCTAATATAAATCTTTTGTATTTACTTTTGCAAGTGCATTGATTAATGGTGGTTCTATACAGAATACAACAAGATATACAAACACAGAAATATTGTTCAAATTTCGGAGTTTTGCAACAATGGAGTTCTGCTGGTTCAATTAATAGGGCTGCCATAAACCATTAGAAAACAAATTTTGGTGGAGACACTGCAATAGTAATGTACAGTGGAGAAATATGAGCCATTCTACACCTTTTGAAGTTGAAGATCTTTGGGGCAGCACGGTGGCTCAGCAATTAGCACTGCTGCCTCACAGCACCAGGGTCCTAGATTCGATTCCAACCTTGGAGGAGTTTGCACATTCTCCCTGTGTCTGCGTGGGTTTCCTCCCACAGAGCAAAGATGTGCAGGCCAGGTGAATTGGCCATGCTAAATTGCCCATAGTGTTAGCTGCATTAGTCAGAGGGAAATGGGTCTGGGTGGGTTACTCTTTGGAGGATCGGTGTGGACTTGTTGGGCTGAAGGGCCTGTTTCCACACTGTAAGGAATCTAATCTTTAAGTTGATTCACAAGTTTTTATGCCAAAGAAGGCTGGGATAAGAATCAGATTCTATTTAAAACTTAGGTGCAAGTTGCATTGAAGAATAAAAATCAAAATCTGCATTGTCACTTTCGACAAACTGAGAAAAGGCTTACCGATATCAGCCTAACAAACATGTACTTCTCACTCTTCATCATATTTCTTATCAAGGATGGCATGAACCAACATATCCTCCACAATCACTGTTGAACGCAAACTTTCATGATGTCAAATTTGCTTGTACACTTTTGTCACAGATAGAGATAGTAGAAGGAATGCAACTAGCAAATGCTCAAGCTTGCAACTCAAAGTTCATCCCTGCAGTTCAGGAATTTCTCCAGTGTCAGGATCCAGGGATGTAGACATTAGTCTAGGTCTCCCTAACCCCTAACCCCTGCATTATTTCTTTTTTGGAAGCCTGAAACCAATGTTGATTATTTTAATAATAATATTGTGGTAGCTTCCTGGATGATGGTCAATGTTGTACATAATATTTCCATGGCCAAATCATTTGAGTGTAAGTTGTTTCTTTGAACAATGGCTGCAGGATTATTGTGTGAGACAATAATGTTTTTTTTTACACTTTGTACAAGAAGTATGCATGGACCACTCCAATCTGTGCAAATACTACCTACTATTTCCTTTGCAAGTGACAGTGATTAAGGTGTAGCTTCTTGTAAACAAAGCGTTTATTATTTGTTTTATATGGATAGTCATTGCAGAATGTCAAACGTGGCACACATCTGGCTTCATATTGTGGTAACCATCTGTTCTTCAAAAAGAGCCATCCCTAATACTGATATGATCTGTAGTTAACCTACAGTTATTTTGTGGTGGATGTTTTGAAATATAGATGGTGAAGGTAGATTTCTGTATATGTTAATGTTAGAAGTTGGGTCATGATTTTATGTGGAAAGCTACAGATACTAATGCAACTCTATTTAGCTGTCCCTCAAGAATGATTCATCCAATATATTTACAAGCTAACAAGAAAACAGCATGGATTCCATTTTGTATGCCATTTAAGTGCCAGCAATTACCACATATTGCAAAACAATACCAAATCCATGGATGGATCAAGTCTCAATGGAACATGTCTAGAGGACAACGTGCAGGAAAAATTACCAAGAGATGTAGGCTTGCTGAATATTGTTATACGACATCACTAAGAAGCCTGCTGGAACAAGACACTACACACAACTGCATGAGCAAAATGCCTTGATCAATGGTCTGAATCTCTTGCAAGGTAATTGATTTACATAGTTATTCAACTTCAGTTAGAAGGTGCAATTTGATAGCATTATGCAAACCTTTGACTCCAACAATCACCTGTTTGGAAACTGAATGTACCCATATTTGAAAAAAAAAGAATTGTCAGTTCAATATACTCAAAAGCAAAGTACTGCAGATGCTGGAAACCTGAATTAGAAACAAAATTGCTGGAGAAACTCAGCAAATCTTGTAGCATCTGTGGAGAGAAAATGAGAGTTAATGTTTCAAGTCCAGTAAAGAAGAGACATATTGGACTCAAAACATCAATTAACTTGTTAATTACTTGCACTCTTACCTTTGCATTCTTCCCTGTTCCCGCATAATAGAAGTTGTGCTCCCACCATCTTAGAATCATATTCATGTAATTGGGTTACAGCCAACACACGTTTTAAAAGTTCATGCTTTAGAAACAGTGTTCCCAATCAATCAATTGTATTACAGTGAATTAATAATAATGAAATGTACGCTGTAGCAAAATGCCCTTTAGCCCATTGCGACTGTACCATCAAAAACGTACTGCTATCTACACGAGCCTCACTTCCCTGCACTAGGCCCATAGCCTTAAATGCTATGATGCTTCAAGTTCACATCCAAGTACTTTTTAAATATTCTGAGATTTTCTGCCTCAGCCATCCTTGCAGGCAGTGCATTCTAGAACTCCACCACCCTCTGGGTTTAAAAGATTTTCCTCAACTTCCCTCTAAAACTGCTGTCTTTCACTTTAAAGTTATTCTCCCTCGTCATTGAATCTGCAACTAAGAGAAACAGGTGTCATCCTGTCCATGCCCCCCCGTAAACTTATACTCTCCATCAGGTCCCCTGTCAATCTTCTCTACTCCAAATAAAACAAACCGAGCATAGCTAGCCTTCTTCATAGCTATCCAGGGCAACATATTAGTGAATCTCCTTTGCATCCCCTCCAGTGCAATCATATCCTTCCTTTCATGTGGTGACCAGAATTGCACACGGTTATCCTGCTGAAGCCTAACCAAAGTTCTGTACACCTCCAACATGACCTCCCTGCTTTTATAATCTATGCCACGATTGATAAAAGCTAGAGTCCCGTATGTTGTCTTAACTGTTCCATTAATGTCCTTTCTCCTTTAGATATCTGTGGACAAGCACCTCAAGATCTTTCTGCTCCTCTGAGTTTCCCAGTATCTTGCCATTCATTAAGTACTTCCTTGTCTTGTACCTTCTTAAAGCAGTGCATCATTTCACATTTATCAGTGTTAAGTTCCATCCACCACTAATCTGCCCATCTCCTGTAACCTAAGACTTTCCTCTGCACTGTCAGCCACCTGGCCAACCTTTGTGTCATCTGCAAACTTACTTATTGTCCACCTGAGTTTCTTATCTATATCATTCATGAATATCAAAAACAATAAGTGACTAAGATCCCTGTGGTATGCCACTGCGCATCAGGCTCCAGTCACACAAACAGCTTTCTACCCATCACCCACAATTCATTTCTTGGTGTAAGTCCATAACAAATCAAGTCAAACATTAAATATTCAAGCAATGCAGCAAATAATTTTTTGAAATATTCTATAATAATTAAAATAGTCTATGGATAAAATTAATTGAATGAATTATAGAATTGGTTTAATAAATAGCTTTTTCTCTTCAGAAAGCACCAGGAATCAATTTACTTGGTTGTCAAGATATTGGTTTCACTGACCTGTTGAAAGCATTATTATGTATGTTCTAGCTTAGTCAAGTTGAACTATCTCTAGACTTGTCAATAGCAGTGCTGACAGTATTTGCTAATGAATATATTTAACACTTAGGCTGAACAAATTTGATCTTACTAATTGAAATTAACAGTACAAAGTATATGGTCCTCTAAAGTACACTAAAGTAAAATTAAAACATCTATTGTTTTGATTTAACCCTGTGTAACATGCCATTTGAGTACACAGATGAGTCAAACGTCGTGAAGCAGGGATTCTTTATTCCACTGGCATCAGGCCAATAGAAACATGAAGAGAAATTAAAGTCAACCAAGGAAGACTCAAGGCAGAATCTTCCCAGACACTGAATGATGGGGTTTTGGTGAGCAAGTGGGAAATATATGTGAGATGACAAGCAAGGAGCTTCTCCGAATTGAGAACAAAATGTTTCATTTTCCAACCAAGTGTTGAACAGTGAGTTGAGATTCTCACCAGTGAGTGATGAGAGGCTTGATCTCGCCTTACTGATATACAGTTTCCCATTCTCCCAGCTGTTAGATAGAAACTGGACAGTGTCAAGTCTTGACATGAAAGTCAGTTACTTGTTGGCTCCAGCTCACTGCTTGCTCCTCTGAACCAGTCAGCAATATCTTAGGGCATACTCTATTATCAGCACTCACTATCCACCCTCGTCAACTTCTTTAATCTGTACTCATACTTTCCAAGAGTCTCAGGCTCTGAGGCAGATCATCTGTGCTGGGGTCTGGGTTGCTTAGCTCCCTAGGCACTGTTAAATTGGTGGCTTCTGCTGCTTCTGTTTCCATCTCCTGACAGGTCATCCCTGCTCCATGTTTTAGGGCAGGTGTAGGCCTCTTCCATTGGAAGCATCGACTGGATTCACAACACACAGAATTCCTCACCACTCTTTGATCCAGCACTTAAGGTATCATGCATCAACACTTCAGGATTTGCAATATCACTGAGGGAGTTGCTTGCTTCTGCAGCATCTACCAGACTTCTTCTCAAACATTCCCCCCACCCTTCACTCCAGAACCATTCACAAGGCCTTTCCCACAGCTGCCAGTTGAACCACATTGGTGTGGCCGCTGAAGTCCAGCCACTTGAAGACTCTGTGGGGTTCAGGATCTCGGACATACTGTATTTCATTCTGACTGATAGAGGAGACCACCTTCCTCTCTCACCCTCTCCCCCTAGCAACTCAACAGTTACCATGTCAGTTCCTTAGAACCTCCCATCAGCTGGCAAAGGATTGATGAGTGTGCAGTCTATTGATGCTGGTATCATGCAGCTGAAACTGTCTTGAGATCCTTTTTCTTGATAAATGGCAAAAGCAAAGTATGCCTGGCTCTAACCCCATCTGGAACCTGATTTGGTTCTGAATTGGAGACATTGCAATGAGTTGAATCTTTGACTGAATCATGGGGAATCGTGGTCAGATTCTGTCAATCCTACAATACTTGTTTACACGTGATGAACAGGTTTCAAATGACTGCAGTTTCTGCTGTTGATACCTTAAAAGATCTGTATGATTGATACTTCTATTGGTCTGAAGTAACAAATATATTCTTGTAAGAAATTGGCAAATTAGCAGTGATTAACTGTTTTCTTTTTTATAATCACAAACTATTATCACTGTAGGTGTCATAGTTCTTTATATGGTGTAATGGATGAATGAGCATAAAATTGAAATATGTTGACAAAGGAGGCATAAGTTTGAATGGAGGGTTATGAATTGGCATGCTTGGGTCATACACAGTGTATGAAGGCTGTGAGGACTAAGAACTTAATGGCTTTACTTTCATCTTTATAATTGGGATGATTTTGCTTTGAGCCAAGGTAGCCCTTTTAAGCTGTTGGCCTCAGCATCCAGCAGCCTCTTTGGCTGCTTTTGAAGTTGTTTCTTGGATGGCTGAGCCAACCCATCATCCTGAAATGAAATCCTGCCTTTCCAGGCACATTCATTCAAGGTATGTGAGCCAAGCCAGGAATTTTCCTGACTCCTTGATGTTACCCTTTTCCTAGATGGCTGTAATTAAACTTTAAAAAAAGACATATTTTGTCAAGAAAACCAGTGCTTGCATGTTAGCATATATCACTTTCGTTATGTACAGTGTGCTACACTGAGCCTAAGTGACAACCCTAAACTGGGTCTCCATGTAATTTCTTGCATACACAAGATTATTTAGGAAATGTTGTCAATTTGTAGAATCAAATCATTGCAGACTGAAATAATGTGTATTTACTCTGTGCCTGTTTAAAAACAACAACATAGGTGACAATCCAACTCAAATGAGAACATCTGAAGTATTTTGGGTCTGAGATCTTGTGACCATGCAGAAAGGACAGCATCAATACCTCACACATTTATGTGCCGATATTCTGGTCTAGTTACAAGGACCTAGGGTATTGTAGGAGGCTTCTGGGGGGGGGGAGGGGGAGGGGGTGTTGACATATGGTGCTTGTGGGAATAAGATTGAGGAGGTCTGTAGTATTGCTCAGGGCTTCATAATGTGGGGTGAGAAGCTGAGAAGTTATGGTTGGGACCATAAGATCATATTTATGGTTGTGGTAGATTCTTGATCAGTAGGGGATCAATGGTTACAGGGAAAAGGTAGGAAACCTCATGTGAGAACAATCAGAACAGTCATGGTCCTATTGAATGACGCAGGAGGCTCAGGGGGTGAAATGGCCTACTCCTGTTTAAAGTCTTATGATCAGGTGGGGTCTGAATATCAGTGCTAAGAATTAGGTCAGAGATCTCAGGGCTGGGAGCAGAAGTGATCAAAGTGAGTATCAGGTTTTTTTTTTACATTCCATGCTGCTCGGCATTCATTATGTTGGAGGCAATCAGCACTCTGGCCTCAAGGACAGCGAAAGTTATTGGAGGAAGGACAAGATGGCATTCGGTCACTTAATTGCCATTCTGAAGTGGGGAAAGTCTCATGCTTGAGACTTACCAAAATGTTGGCTGGCACAAAAACTCTGTGGTATGAGTACAAATTCGGACACAAAATAACACCTCATAGTGAAATTCCAGGTCAGTGCTCATGAGGGTGGAGGTGTTTTCAAGTCTTCCCATTCATTACTGTTTGGAATCCTCTGAATTTCTGACCAGAGGAACATCTGGCATTGGGCATGCATCAGTTACAGACAGAAGAAGATCAGGTGAAATGAAGAAAATTAGTCTGCTTACTGCCTTACTTCTTTGAGAATGTTTTTCTTGTGTCAATTGTAATCACAGTTTTGCCTTTTACAAAATGACCTGAGCATCATAACAGGGATGGAAATGTGCTATAATCAGACATATCCCTTTTATTTCTCTCTCTACTTCCAAGGAACTGAGCATTATTAAGTTCTACAGAGAGGAAAACATAGTCTTTATACTATTAAGATGTGAAAGTCTGTTTTTTTTTAATAAATTCATCATTTTCTTTGCAGTTGTTTCGTGAGTTGAAAGTAATGTAATGACACTATTTGTTCGATTTTTTACATTTACTGTCAAAAATAATTAAAATTAAATCTTACCCATGTTGAACTTTACGTTATTGTCAGCTGCCTGAAAATTCACTGTCATAGAACAGTTATTAACGTGGACTTTTTCACTTATTGTTCAATTCTATTTAGGAAGTGTCAGAATGTACTATTTAATGTAGGATATGACCTTTAATCCCTGTCGTATTAATTATTTTTCTTGACATTTGTTGTTATAATTTAGAAAAGCTCCACACTGTGGTAAAGTGATTAAGGAAGAGTGTGGGGCTTTACGTTTTCATTGTAAACAGGGTTGCTTGTAACTCTGGTGTTGGCACCTGCTTGAAGGGAATATGATAAGGTGGCTGTAGAAAAGTCAGTACTGCTGGCTTTTTCACAACTGATAGTCGTAACTCTGCTTCAAAACAATGCAGCTAAAATTACGTCTGTCAGATTGAACAATAGTTTGGGTAATGAACTGCCAATGGCTTTTCATTGGTTGGAAAATATTCCATGAAGAAATAATGCAGCAATGGCAGATGGTGATTTGGATATGATAAACCAATAGGGCTGTAAAGATAGTGAATGGAGCTTTAATCTTGGAAAATAAAGAAATGATCCTAAAAATACTGTTCACTTTATTTTGCTTCACAGCGTGTCTTATTATGGCATGGGAGGAATAATTATTTATATTATTATTTTAATTAAGATGTTTGGTGTCCTTTTTAAAATGTTTGTAAGTATTTAATGCCTCACTATTCCCATTTTCTAGCTAGTTACTCCATCCTACCTTTACTAGGCATCCCATTATTGTTTCCTATAATCTAGTGTTTATCAGCCAGGTGGAAAAACTGGTTTATGGTTTACTATTGGTTAATAGGATATAGAATGGAATTGGGCAGTCTTTTATTCTCCTCTCTTTCTTCAAAGAATTAAAATGCTTCAAAATGTTGTTTATTTGTTAAAGTCAATGTAAGTCTCCCATTGTTGTAAGATGTAAACCATCCTTAATATAAAATTACTATTAGTAGTTACTCCTATTGGTCAACTGCTAGTAGTATTTTGTCTCGACATTAGTTATTTTTGCTCATAAGATGCAACGATGCGAACCCTTTGTGAGCAGAGTTTGTTCATTGAAGTGTCATATTAAAGCCTTTGAGGATGAATTTATTCTTTTATTCCCCAAAAAACAATTACAAGACCCTTTAAATTTAGAATACATTATTTTAGCTTGATAAACACATGAAGGAGTTCTGTCATAGAGTCATAGAGATGTACAGCATGAAAACAGACCCTTCTGTCCAACCAGTCCATGCTGACCAGATATCCCAACCCAATCTCGTCCCTGAAAATTTGGGGCATGATTATGACACAATGCTACAAGACAACAGTGCTCATTGGTATCTTGCAATTGTAATGAAGAGTAAGCCTGCCTTGTTGGTTCTGGGCAAACCATACAATGTTATATTGAGAAAGAAAAATGTATTTCTGATGCTTTGGACAGGAACTACTGCAAATGGTTTATAACTCTCATGCCATGTAAGACCGCAGCCCTTGAGCACTATCACTTCCTTTGCCTGGGTTAAAGCATTGATCATCTGTAATATATATTGCAATGTACATTTGGATTCATTTTTTAGCATGTTTGTAAGTGAGATTTGATAATCTATAAATTTGCACATTTAATGAATTTCTTTAGTACAACACTTATTATCAGGTTTCCATTTTGAGACCGAAGGCATCAACATCACTTGAAACTGGCTGACACGTTTCCAAACACACAATGTTACTTGCTGTTGGGCATCAGTACTGACTGGGTCCCATTTTGAAAGCTGAAAACATTTTTTTGACAACCCAGTTTCTTTCATTCTTCAGTTGTACCACTGTTGCCACATGCCACACTATCAACCTCTTGAACTGGACCCGATATACTCTTGCAAATCATGAGTAGATGCCTGGATATTCTCTTGTTAAAGATGGTAATTGCTTCACGTTTGCAAAGCTGGATTTATCCAGATTTTTGTTTTGTGGACAAACCATGCCTGCATATACCACAGTAAAGAGTCTTGTAATTGTTATTTGGGAATAAATGGATAAATTCATCCTCAAAAGCTTTAATGTGACTCTTCAATGAACAAAATGTGCTTGCAAAGGATTAGCTTCATGACATCTTATAAGCTAAAAATAACTAATGTCAAAGCAAAATACTCCACTTCACCCATAGTTTAATATTAACGGTGGTTTACATGTTACATTAGCCAATTCTTAGTTATATGGGAAAATCTTGATGAAAGGAGTAGGCAGCTCTGGTGCATTGGCCATCTTTCCTTAGCATTTATGTTCAATGCACTCAGTTGGTTCTGAACAAAATGAGTGGAATTGAATTTATTTGATACAGATGTTTTGATGTTGGGGATTTTGGGAAAAGGCACTGTAGACTGCTCCACTTGACACTTCTAGCTTTAAGTACTTGCTCTTCAACTTTTTAACAGTTGTTCTTTTGGCTATTTTGCAAAGGTGTCACCGTCATTAACTGTAATAACTGATAGATTATATGCAACGAATGTTTATTGAAAAAAGAGCATTACTTTATACAAAGAGACATTCTCATTCTTACATTCATATTCATCCTCCACACATGCACAGAGGATGCATATGGTTTGGAAGATGAATTACACAAGCTTTAACCACAGCTGCCTCATCAACTTAATGAGTTTTATAATTGAATTGAAGAACAAAGCTTGCTTTATGTGGTACTTGATACATCCTTAGCACAAAAGCAGTTTACAACCAATGAATTACAGTACTTTTTTGAAGTATAGTTACCTATTGCAAAGTGAAACACAGCAGCCAATTTGTGTACAACAAGGACCCACAAATAGCAAATGAGATATATGACCTGTTAATCTATTTTGATGGATAAATGACAGCCCAGAGAACTGTCTGCTATCTGTGTGAATTTTAAATTTTTTTTTGTTATTTATATGATTGAACTAGAGAAAGCATTACACTGTTTCGACATATTCACATCTCCAGAGAGAGCTAGGTAGCCGAGTTTGTTTTCAGCAGAAGGGCTGGTTGTTTCTGTACATAAATAACATCTAATAGAAGTGGTCTCATGTTGTTGAAATGTTAAGGACCTGACTTATGATGCCTATTGGGTATTTAAGGCAAGACATCTATTTAACAGCAGGCAAACTATTTAATATGTAAATCAGGTGACAAGAGCAAACTATGCCACCAAATTCTCAGAGGTCTGCTCTTAACATCCTCTCTAATTAAATCACAGAATTGGTTAATAATGCAATTGTTGTCCCAATACATATAAACATATGAATTAGGAGCAGAAATTGGCTACTCTTCCCTTCACTCAATAAGACATAATTTCATATTCCTGCCTACCACTGATAACCTTTCACCCCTTACTTATCAAGGATTTATTTACCTCTTCCTTAAAAATATTTAATTACTTTGCTACCACCACCTTTTCAGGAGAGAATTCCAAAGACTCATAATAATTGGTGGAAAAAATTTTCTCCTCGTCTCTATATTAAATGAGTGGCCTGTTTTTTTTTAAAAACAATGTCCCTGCATTCACTAGGTTCTCCCAGAAGAAAGAACATCTTTTCTGCATCCACCCTGTCAAGACCCCTCAGAATCACATATATTTCAATCAAATAATCTCTCATTCTTTTAAACGCCAGCAGATACAAGCCTAGCTTGTCCAACCTTACCTCTTAAGACAAACTGCCATTCTAAGTATTAGTCTAGTAAACTTTTAAAAATTCCTTTAGCCAAAATAGAAATTTTTACCTTTTCCCATATTATACTCCCATTTGTCAGCTCTTTGCCCACTCACTTAAGCTATTCATGTCCATTTGGACCCTCATTATTTCATCTTTACAATTTATTTTCTCGTCTACATGCATGGCCCTTTTCACCCAGTCATTTATGTAAAATGTTGAGGCCCGAGCACTGATCCCTGTGACAAGACTTATTGCATCTTGTCAATCATAAAATGACCCATCAAAGCCTACCATCTGCTTTCTGTTACCTTGCAAATCTCCCAGCCTTGCCAATATTGTCACCCACGACATGGTGAGTTTTTATTTTCCACAATAGTCTTTGATGTGGCAATTGATCAAATACCTTCTCGAAGTCTGAATACAGTACTGGTTTCCCTTTATTCATAGCATGGTGATCCACAGTACAATGTTGATTCTGCCTGATTAGCTTGAATTTTTCTAAGTTCCTTGTTATAACATATTTAATAATGGTTTTTAACATCTGAATGGGGCTGGGGATGGAGGTGATAGGTCAGGGAGGAGAGTGGAGTGGATAGATGGAAAGGAAGGTAGGCAGGTAGGACAGGTCAGTACAATGTTGATTCTGCCTGATTAGCTTGAATTTTTCTAAGTTCCTTGTTATAACATATTTAATAATGGTTTTTAACATCTGAATGGGGCTGGGGATGGAGGTGATAGGTCAGGGAGGAGAGTGGAGTGGATAGATGGAAAGGAAGGTAGGCAGGTAGGACAGGTCATTGGGACGGTGCTGAGCTGGAAGTTTGGAACTGGGGTGAGTTGGGGAAAGGGGAAATGAAGCCACTCACCTGCATTCTGCTGACACGCCCCCCACAGATCCTACTGTCACTATCCCTGCCCCCCAGAACCCTGAGGGGAACACCACCCCTGCTCATGACTCCACCCCCATTTCCCCCACCTCCACCCATACTCCCAGCTCCGCACCCACACTGGCTCCCAGCTCCCAGCCCCCAGCTCTGCCGAGTTTTCACCATCCCTCCAGACCTCCCCCTCACTGAGGACGAATGATCAGTCCTCAGCAAAGGACTCACCTTCATCCCCCTCAGCCCACACATCAATTAATTTAATACACGCCGTTACATCGAGCTTACTTTCACAATCAGGACCCCCGCCCACCTTCCGAGGACCCCTTCGCTCACCTCCAA
>NC_057716.1:52765935-52799462 GCF_004010195.1 Chiloscyllium plagiosum | reverse complement strand
GAGGGCCGGCGGGGGGGAGAGATAAATGAGAGGACGGGCGGGGTGGGGAGAAAGTAGCATAGTAGCATTTATCTCTCCACCCTGCAGGCACTCTGCCTCTATTCCTGATGAAGGGCTTTTGCCTGAAACGTCGATTTTCCTGCTCCTCGGATGCTGCCTGAACCGCTGTGCTTTTCCAGCACCACTCTAATCTAGAATCTGGTTTCCAGCATCTGCAGTCCTTGTTTTCACCCTGTAGGAGAGATTAACCAAACAGCTGAAGCAAAGCCAGCAGTTGCTGTTCAAAAAGTCTGGATCAATGGTTATGATTTGAAAATGTTGAACTCGATGTTGAATCTGAAATATTGAAGTTTCTCATAATAAAATGAGATGCTGTTCCTTGAGTTTCTGTTAAACTTTATTGGGACAGTGTAGGGTACTAAGGACAGAGAATGGCAATGAGATACAGAATTAAAATGGCAAATGACAGAAAAGCTCAGGTTCGTATTTGCAAACTGAATAACAAAACAGTCTTCAATTTGCACTTAATCCAACCAGTCTAAATAAGACCAGATCATTTCACATAGTAAATTGTAAAGGGTATAAATATAGTGCTTCTTCAACTGGAAAGATTGTTTCAGGCCTTGGCTAGTGTGAAGGAAGGAGGTGAATGAACTGATGCTGCATCTCCTGCACTTGCATGAGAAGGTGCTGTCAAAAAAGGAAACAGAAGTTAGAGTTGAAGGAAGAGTGGATCAATGGAATGGAGGAAATGGACCCTTCAAGATGTTGAATGGGAAAGGGAGGAGTGTGGAGGGAAAGCTATGTTATCACAATGAGTGGTGGAAATGCTGATCCATTGAATATGGAATCTGATGGAATAGAATGTGGGGGCTAGGGGAACACAATTGCGATTCTGGGAGAAATGGCAGGGGCTGGAGCTAGCAGTATGGACATTGGGACATTAAGGTTAACAGCTTTGCCAGCCATAGCAGAGGAGAAACTTCAGTTGATGAAAAAGGAAGACAGAGCCAAGTCATTGGTTTGGAAAGTGGTACCACCAACAGAAGCTGTATCACAAAGATGGAGAAACTGGGAAACATACAGTGTGCCAAGAAAAGAGGCAAATGAGCAGATTTGATTCGGAATGAAATAGAATGTTCCATGTATCCGATAAATGTGCAGACAAAACCAGGATCCATATGGATTCCCACAAAGGCATTTTTTTATTTGGATGAGTGGGAGAAGTTAAATGAAACAGTGTTCAAGAACATAAAAGCATGTTCACTTTGGCAAAAAGGAGTAATGATGGATCAAGAATATTTGGGCCTCCATTAAGGGAAGAAGCAGAGAGGCAACTAACTATCTTGAAGAGGGTTAGAGTGTAGTAAGACTAGATGTTCATGGTGAAAGGACAATGGTTAAGGCCAGGAAGCTTTTAAAATGGTGGATGTTAGTATCTAACAGGATAAATTATGCAGTATAAACAAGTGTGTTTACAGATATGGTGTATTTTTTTTTTCAGTTAGATCCATCCTTACAAAAACACAATGTATTCAACTAAAACCTGATGCAGCAATGTTTTAGTGGAGCTGTGAAGAAAAAAGCTAGAATGCATTTTCTTGAAATCTGTCGACAATTTCCCATGGAGGACATCTAAGGCATTTGAATAAAATAATTAAATCTTGGAAGTTGGACTTTGGGAGCTTTTAAATGTATAGGGTGGGACGTGAGACAGACTGTCAGGAATAACAAAGTGTCAATGGTCATACCTAGAGAAAGTTAACAAGATCCTGATAAATTGACGAAAGTGAGGACTGCAGATGCTGGAGACTAGAATTGAGAGTGTGACGCAGTGTTGAGAGTGTGATCCAAGAGGCAGGAAAATTGACATTTTGGGCAAAAACCTTTCATCAGGAATGAAAGGCTAAGATGGACAATCAAGTCTGCTCTGCCATTCATTACAATCATGGCTGACCTTGGCTGTAGCTCCACCTTCTCACTCACTCCCTGTATCCCTTGACTCCTTGAGAGATGGAAAGTCTGTTTCAGCCAGCCTTCAATGTATTCAACAATTATGTACCCATTAATCCCAGGTGTAGAGAATTTGAAAGATTCACAATCTTTTGTTTGAAGTAATTTCTCCTCAGTCCTAATTGATTGGCCCTTTATCCAGAGATGGGGCCCCATGTTTAGTTTTCCTGATGTAAGTCTTTTGCCCGAAATGGTGATTTTCCTGCTCCTCAGATGCTGCCTGACCTGCTGGGCTTTTCCACTACCACACTCTCAATTCCTGATAAATTGGGCCCAATCCTCTCAAATGTGAGACTTACAGCAAAAGAAGTCGCAGTTCAGGTGAGAAGCTTAGTTGGGCAATTAAACTGGTAATGCACACAAAGACCAGACTCTGATGTATTAGAATTTAGCATCATGCCAAAATATGCTACTGTTAGGAAGTGCAGAAAGCAAATAAAAAATGAAAGGAATTATATTCAGAACAGTGTGTGCTCAGAATTCCACCTGTGGTTGACCCAGAAAGTGTGAAATTAGTCGTCATTGCTGATGCCTAAAACACTAACCTTCCATGTGGTTATTTAATGATCCCAGGATCCATTATATTTTTATTTATGAGAAATGATCAATGTTATTTATTGGCCTGAGAATCGAAAGAAAATGATTAAAAGTACCTGAGCTGTGGAGACCACTTGCGCTGGTAAAACTGAAAGATATGTTTTGTGTATTTATCAAGGATTTTAAAAGAACTCCTTTGTCAGAGGCAATTGGAAAAAAATGTGTCTCTAGAATGTAATATTGATGACCATTCATTCTGCTATTTCTTTCACGGAAAAGTCGTTGAGGATTGATCTTGTGAATATAAAGGAAGGAGATTTCTAAAATAGCTTACCTCGACGCAAGTCAGCAGGTAAGAGATTGTTGGACAAAAGAATTGAGAATCCGAAGAAATTGTTGGGTGTCCTCAAAGAGAGGTAACGAATGAACTGTGAGGATGTGAGGTAATCCAATTTCTTTTGTATGTTTTCAAGATTGGGAGAATGTGAAGTATGTTTAGAATTGATCATTATGATAATACAAAAAAGTACTGTATCTTTTATGAATAATTTTTTCTGTTTATATATTAATTTAGAGACAAAAGAGGAAATCTGTTGGTATCTAATCGATTCTGTTGATGGATGCTAACTAACTGGTTGTTGAAGGTAGCAAGGTTTACAAACGTTGGATTTTGTTTCCCTAAGTATACATAGATGTCTAGGGACCCTTGACCATTGTTTCCTTAATTATATACAGATGTCTAGGGGCCATACCTCTGAATCAGAATGTCTGAGTTCAGGTCCCACTTGCTCCAGAGTGTACAATAACATCTCTGTATAGGCTGATAAGGAACAATGCCTACTTAGGTGTCTAGATAAAGATGATTCAGCCAGAACCAGGGGAGGAGAGACTTTATAAGATATATGTCGTTGCGCCAAAAAAATGAACAGTCTCTGCTGAAGCATTCCAATCTTGATATTGTCTTCATCACCAGGGTTGGATGCTCTGTAACTGTGAGGGGCATTAGAGGACTGACAGATAAGGGCCGCAAGGCAGTGGATAACTGAATCCTTGCAATTTAACTATACTGCTGATGTATCATTAACTTGGAAAATCAGCTGACAGCATTGCACAACACAATAGTCAGATCTTCTTTGCAGTAACCTAGCCTGCTGTTAGTGCAGACCGCAAGTACAAAGGTAATTTCTCTACGAGCAGAAATCAGTTTGATCTTTTGACAGATCATGTCAAGAATATAGAAGCTGGATTACTTATATGGCCAATCATGCCTGCTCTGCCATTCAATACAATCATGGCTGACCTTGGTTACAGCTCCAGTCTCTCACCCACTCCCCATATCCCTTGACTCCTTGAGAGATGGAAAGTTTGTTTCAGCCAGCATTCAATATATTCAACAATTTTGCACCCATAAATCCAAAGTGTAGAGAATTTGAAAGATTCATAACCTTTTGTTTGAAGTAATTCTTCCTCAGTCCTAACAGATTGGCTCTTTATCCAGAGCCCCATGTTTAGTTTTCCCAGCTGGTGGAAGCAATCTCTCATCATTTACCCTGTCAAACCCCTTCAGAATTTTGCATGTTTCTGTGGGATCAGCTCTCATTCTTCTAAATTCAAGAGTGTATAGATCCACTACTTTATCTCCTCCTGTAGGGGCCAGTTGAGCCAACCTTCTCTGTACCATCTCCAACAAGTAAAGGAGTGTCTTTCCCTTAGCCTTAATAATTTAAATTTGATAATACTGCAACAAGGATATGTCCTGCAGTGACTGTAACCTTGTGTCTCCTAATGCACTAACTGTACCTTTTGAATGAGATTAGAATTATTCGTTGATCAAGTGTTTGTGGATTTAAGACTTATTTAACATTGCTGAAAAATGCATACTCAAAGCTTTTCAGCTTGCACTCATCAGAAAATTAGATAAGCATACAAATTGAAGTCTAAAAATCTGCTTTAATATTGCATGAGAGGGCAGTGCTGATTGGTTGGTGAGTGTACCCTGATGGGTAGAGGAGTTGCTATGGAGAATGTACACATTGATGCTGATTAACAGTTAACTGCCAAGTTTTGTTGAAGTTTTATATAAGACAGGTTGTTTATGATTGGTCCGGCATTGTCCTTAGAAATGAATCAGCAAATGGTTGTTACCTTTTTAGCTGAGGTGGAACAGCCACAATGTGTGCATATTTCATAGGTTTGCAACAAAAAACAAGTCCTCTGTGCTAATAAATGTAATTTTCAGTAGGTGGGACTACATCAAACTGCAAGCCTGGCAGGCAATTTTAAATTTATTATCATATAGTCATAGAGATGTACAGCATGGAAACAGACCCTTCAGTCCAACCCATCCATGCCGACCAGATATCCCAACCCAATCTAGTCCCACCTGGCGGCACTTGGCCCATATCTCTCCAAAGCTCTTCCCATTCGTATACCTGTCCAAATGCCTTTTAAATGTTGCAATTGTACCAGCCTCCACCACCTTCCTTGGCAACGCATTCCATGCATGTACCACCCTCAGAGGCCTCTTGGGTCTCTTGAATATCTTTCCCCTCTCACCCTAAACTTATGCCCTCTAGTTCTGGACTCCCCCATCCCAGGAAAAAGACTTTGTCTATTTATCTTATCCATGCCCCTCATGATGTTATAAACCTCTATAAGGTCATGCCTCAACCTCCGACCCTCCAGGGAAAACAGCCCCAGCCTGTTCAGCCTCTCCTTATAGCTCAAATCCTCCAACCCTGGCAATATCTTTTCTGAACCCTTTCAAGTTTCACAACATCTTTCCAATAGGAAGGAGATCAGAATTGCACACAATATTCCAACAGTGGCCTAACCAATGTCCTGTACAGCCGCAACATGACCTCCCAACTCCTGTACTCAATACTCTTTCTAATAAAGGAAAGCATACCAAATGCCGCCTTCACTATCTTATCTACCTGCGACTCCACTTTCAGGGAGCTATGAGCCTGCACTCCAAGGTAGGAGACCAGAATTGCACACAATATTCCAACATTGGCCTAACCAATGTCCTGTACAGCCGCAACATGACCTCCCAACTCCCTAGGACCTGACCATTAAGTGTAGAAGTCCTGCTAAGATTTGCTTTCCCAAAATGCAAATCTTCAACACGATTCTTAGGATACTTGGGATTATTTAGAAAATATTGTCCAATTTCAGTAACAAATCTAATGTTGATGCTGTGTTTTGAGTTTTGAAAGCATAAGCTCATTATGTAGAAAAAGTACCTTGCCGGTTGCAAACAGCCAATAATTCGAATTAATGAGTGCATTCTTCATGGCAGTGTTTCAACTGATTAGAATCCATTTACCAACCAACTAACACTGTTCTCTTATGCCATTTAAATGTTGATTTTCCCCATGAATTTGTGTTCTTGTGAACTGTCTAAATGAATGCAAGATAGAAACCTTTGAAAAAATGTTGCTTCTTTCAGCAATAACTCAAGTTCTGTACGACCAAACAACAAGTTACTTATTAATAATAAGGTAGGGTGTAGTTCTGTACCATACAGATAGACAGCTGCAAACTGCTGATACAAAGTACTTTCCTCCAAAGCTTTTAGCACCAAGCTTTGTGATTGTCAGTTCCAAAAGACTTCTAACCAATCCCAAAGATTTGACACCTTAGTCTGAAAGTAAAGCTCACACGCAACATGTCATGCAAATGTGATTTACAATTAGTGGAAACAAAAGATAAATTAAGATTTCAGTTAAGTAAATATTTATCTGTTGATTTATTTATTGTCACATATTTTGTTACAAAATACAATGAAAAGCGTTGTATCATGTCGCCGCTCTCCAGCGCCATCTTTAAAACAGAAAAATACACCAAAACACAGAATATAAAGGCAGGAAAATAAAGAAATAAGGAAAAAGTGTTCAACTTTACAGTCCTTCATGTTAAGTGCTCTGCCACGGGCAATGGGTCTGGGGTCCAGGCACAAATTCCCTTTTCCACACTGGAGGGTGGGTCTTCCCACACCTAATGGACTGTAGTGATTCAAGAAAGCATTTCTCCACCACTTTGTTGATATCTACTAGGGCTGGCTGGACCAGCCAGCAAGGCCGAGATCTCAAACTGCAATAGCAACCTAGAAGTCCTGCATTAACAACTGTGGGGCCTTTTCGCACAGAGATTCAGGTTAACGGCCACCATTTTGGATCTGAACTACACCCTACCTTATTATTAATAAATAATTGGTTGTTTGGTCATACAGAACTTGAAGTGTTGCTGAAAGAAGCAACATTTTTTTCAAGCTTTCTATCTTGCATTATGAATAAAATATATAAAGTGTGAAAAATTAAAATGCAGATTAAAAACCATATTGGACATGCAGGCTACTTGAAAGCAAGTAAATTAAATTCATATTTGTGCTGCATATAATGCATTCTATAGATACTTAATTGAAGGGATTAGCTTTCATTGTTTTGTTTTATTTAAGACAATGTGTTTCATATTAGTGGTCACTTCAACTTTCTGCATTTGTTGACAGTTGTGAAATGCTGCTTTGGTAGGCCTGCAGTAAAGGATACTGCAACTTTCAATAAACTTCACCAGGAAAGTGATTTGTTGCAGTACTTTATTGTTGGACTTGGCACTTTCGTGCTGTATTATTTGCTAAATCAATGGCTGTTTTGTCCTTCTGATCTTGGAGTTGCATTTTGGCAGAAATGCAGTTAATCTTCACATTTGTCCCTCTTCTTTAGAGTCTTTTGCAATTGGTATTGAATTTCACACACTATCCAAAAAAAGCTGTAACAAAATATAAACCAAATTTTCTTTTTACATGTAGATGAGTTAACGATAATCAGAATGTGGCAAGAAGGAACAGAGCATATTAACATAGTGGTGTACACAGCAAATAGGTTTGGAATAGGGAAAGTATCTGAATATACACTATTTGTAACAAAAAAAATGAACACATGCACAAATAGTAATAAACTGATATGATCTGAATACAGAGATGTAGCTGCAAAGTGACCAAGGGTGGAAAATAAACAGTGGTACTTAGTATTTTGAAGAGGTATAAGAAAAGGAAAATGAGGTAGAGATGATCTGTTAATGAATGAACAGAAGTTAGAAATGAGCATTGTTTAGAAAACTAAGATGTAGAATCAGTTTGGATGGAGATAAGAAATAGCAAATGTAAGAAAGCATGAGTAGGAATAGTCTATCGTACCCATAACCGTCATTACAATGTAGTTAAGAGTATGATTGGAGAAATTATCAAAGGCAGAATTGAAAATATTTTCAGGGCAGTTTCTTAGAACATTAGGTTATGGACCTAACCAGAGGAAAGATTTGTAGTCTTGCAGGATAGGACATAACAACTTCTAATACCCTTCAACTAGAAAGTGATTTGTTGCAGAGCCGTTGCCTTCTGAGGCACCTATTCATGAGCCATGGAGAGCTTCTTAAGAGGGCCTGATTTTCCACATCACTCTTAGAAACCAGCTGAGAGTATGTCAGTATTTGACTGGCATTCTCTTTTTTTTTTTCTCTTTTTTTTTCTGTGAAGGTGTGAGACACAGTGAAAGACACAAGGTGCATGAATCTTTATTCAAATTTCCACCACCAGGAAGAAAAGAAACACCCGAGTGGCCAGTGACAAGCACTGCCCTTCACATCAAAGGGCAATGCTGTGTGATCAAACAGTGAAGGGGAGGGCAGGGGTTAAATCAAAAAAGAATTGGAGGGGGAAATAATGCACTCCACTCCCCGTGGTGCCCACCTCTCCCTGAACAACTCCAGGGTGTTGGTGGAGACCATGTGCTCCTTCTCCAGAGACACCCGGGCTCTAATGTAACCGTGGAAGAGGGGCAGGCAGTTGGCCCTAAAGACCCCCTCCACGGCCCGCTGCCCGGACCTGTTTATGAGGAGGAGGTTTTTGAGAAAATCAAAAAGGGAGTGCAAACGCCCACACCCAATATACACATGGTCCACGGACTCCACAGCGCCACAGAACAAGCAGTTGGGCTGGGACTCCGTGAACCACCGCAATCTGCGGTTGCAGAGGACTGCTGCGTGCAGCACCCTCCACCCCAGATCCCCGAGAGAAAGGGGGAGGACTCCCGCGTAGAGAGCCCTCCACTGGGGATCTCCACCGCCCGGTGGCAAATGGGCACGCCAAGGCATGTCCGGACGGTGGATGAGGGAGAAGAGGTTGACGGTGTGCAGCAGCAGTCGATACAGGGCCCGCCTTTTTACGTCCTTAAAAGGGACAAAACTAAAATTCTGGAGGCAGCTCAGGTTGTGGGGCACAGGTTCCCGTGGGAAGTACGGGACCTTGGGGCCAATGTGAAATTCCGACCAGGCAGGGGTAAGCGCAGACGGGATTCCACCACACACCTGAGCATCCTCCAACTGGTGCACTACGTTGGGTCCGAGCACCGCCGTTTTAAGGCGTCAGATGGCGGTGGCCACGTACTGGAGTCTACAGCTGCCCTGCTCGCTATGTCTTGACTGGCATTCTCCCCAACAACCTGTCTTTTGTGGTTGGTGGTGACACTTAATTGGGTACTTAATTGCCTCCATAGACCATCTCACTGCGATGTTTCCAAAACACATGTCTGCACCCAATAAATAAGGTTAGAATAGGGAAAAAAATTTAAAAACGTATGATGCTGAACCCTCCTGATGACCTTCCTGGTCATTTTACCAGTCCTCTACTTCTCAGCTGGTCTTCAAAGGTCTGATATAATCAAGCTTATAACATTCTAGCAACATATCAAAGTTTGCAGCATAGCTGTAACAATTAACCAAATTAAATGTAAACATGGATCTGTAGTGGCACTCTTACCTTCCACCAAGAAGGTGGTAGGTTCAAGCTATGAAGACGTACTGATCTGCCAGGGATGTGTTCTTTCAATTGAGGCATAAAATCAACATTTTCCCTGGCCTCTTGGGTGGATGTGAAAATTCCATGGCATTATTTGAAGAAAGGAGAAAGTGAGGACTGCAGATGCTGGAGATCAAAGTTGAAGCATATGGTGCTGGAAAAGCACAGCCAGTCAGGCAGCATCGGAGGAGCAGGACAGTTGACGTTTCAAGCATGAGCTCTTCATCAGGAATGAGGGTGTGGCCCAAGGAGACTGAGAGATAAATGGGGTGGCCGGGAGGTGGAGGGGTGGCTAGGGGAATGCGATAGGTAGATGAAGGTGGGGGTGTGTGATGGTGATAGGTCAGTGAGGAGGTTGGAGCGGATAGGTGGGAAGGAAGATGCATGGGTAGGACAGTTTAAGAGGGCGGTGCTGAGTTGGAAGGTTGGATCTGGATAAGGTGGGGGGAGGGGAGATGAGGAAATTGGTGAAATTGACATTAATGCCGTGTAGTTGGAGGATCCTAAGGCGGAAGTTAAGGCGTTCTTCCTCCAGATGTCAGGTGGCTAGAGGTTGGCAGTGGAGGAGACCTAAGACTTGCATGTCCTTGGCAGAGTGGGAGGGGGTGCTAAAGTGTTTGGCCACAGGGCAGTGAGATTGTTTAGTGCATGTGTCCCAGACATGTTCTTTGAAATGTTTTGCAAGTTGGCATCTTGTCTCACCAAAGTAGAGAAGATCACATCAAGAGCAATGGACACAGTAGATCACATGTGTGTGGAAGTACAGGTAAACCTCTGTTGGATGTGGAAGAATCCTTTGAGGCCTTGGACGGAGGTGAGGGGAGAGGTGTGGGTGCAGGTTTTGCAATTATTGTGATGGCAGGGGAAGGTGCCAAGAATTGAGGGTGGGTTGGTGGGGGTGTGGGCCTAATGAGGGAGTCATGGAGAGATGGTCTCTGTGGAACACAGATAGGTTGGGGAGGGAAATATATCCCTGGTGGTGGAACTGGTGGAGTATGATGCGTTGGACCTCACCTTCCACCCCACCAACCTCCGGATACAATGCATCATCTTCTGCCATTTCTGCCACCTACAAATTGATCCCACTCCCGGAGATATATTTCCCTTCCCACCCCTATCAATGTTCAGCAGAGGCCATTCCCTGTGCGACTCTCTTGTTAGGTTCATGACCCCCACCAATCCGTCCTCTACTCCAAGCACCTTCCCTTGCCATTACAAGAAGTGTAAAACCTTACCCACAGCCCCCCCACCCCCCCTTCACCTCTGTCCAAGACCCCAAAGGATCTTCCACATCTGGCATGTGTACTTCCACACAGGTCATCTACTGTGTCTGTTCTCGATGTAGTCTCCTCTACATGGGGAGACAGGATGCCAATTTGCAGAACATTTCAGAGAACATCTCTGGGACACACACACTAAACAACCCCACTGCTCTGTTGCCAAAAATTTCAACACCCGCTCCCACTCTGCCAAGGACATGCAAGCTCTAGGCCGCCTCTACCGCCAGACTCTAGCCACCTGACGTCTGGAGGAAGGATGCCTCATCTTCCACCTTGGGATCCTCCAACCACACGGGATCAATGTCGATTTCACCAATTTCCTTATCTCCCCTCCCCCCACCTTATCCCAGATCCAACCTTCCAACTTGACACTACCCTCTTGAACTGTCCTACCTGTCCATCTTCGTTCCTACTTATCCGTTCCACCCTCCTCTCTGACCTATCACCATCACACCTCTCTCAGTTCCCTTGGGCTACCCACTTGTTCCTGATGAAGTGCTCATGCTGGAAAGGTTGACTGTCCTGCTCCTTGGATGCTGCCTGACTGGCTGTGCTTTTCCAGCACCACATATTATTTGAAGTAAATCAAGGCTGTTCTTCTGGTGTCCTAATTAACATTTCTCCTGCAATAAAATAGATAAGCTGATAACTGACCAGCTTGTTGTGTATTTGGGAACTGACAATTCAAAAATAGTTAATTGGTGTTGGAGAGTCTTGGAAGACCTTCAGGATGTGAGATATGCTTTTTAAATGAAACTACTTTGTTGCTTTTCTTTCCTGTGTTTCCTTTCCTTCTTACTATTTTTCCAATTAGGTGCGATTAGATAAATCTCCCAATGAAGCAATGGATATGTGATACTTATCTCAGGATAATTAGTTGATGTGTCCATTAATGCATTACAAAGCTAGTAAATGATTAAAAACAGAAACTCAGTAGGTCTGGCAAAGAAGTCATACAGGACTCGAAATATTAACTCTCTTTCTGTCTCCACATACACTACCAGGTCTACTAAATTTTCCAGCACTTTCTGTTTTTATTTCAGATCTCCAGCATCTGCAAAATGTGCTTTTCTACAGAAAAATAAAATATTTGGCAATGGAATTGATAGTGCACAATGCTCGGATGACTAATGCAGTCTTGTTATGGCAGTGGTGTGGGTTTCATGGATGTGAGTCAGCACATGTTTCAATGGATAACTGATTTGGAGTTTGATGACTTTTGAGGCTGAGGAGTATTTATGTAATTCTTCCCATTAGGAAAAAGTAAGGATAGACTAGATTCTTATCAGAGTTGAATATTCTAGATTTTTAGGTGGGATTTTTGGAATGTCTTTTTCTTTTTCCTTACATTATTATGTTCTTGAAAAAGGATCTCAGTAACAGAAGTGACCCTATAAACAGTTTGCTGGCATTGTCCTACTGTGGAGTAAATGCTCTGTTTGCTAAGCTACTAGACTAGAATTACATCCATTACAAGTATAAAATAGACTTCGTTCCAGATAGAAAATGTTACGTTTTGCATTCTAGCTTACATTATTTCATACTTTTGATATCACTTGGTATTTGTTTTTCATTATTGAGTATTGAGAAGCATTTTCTAATCCTTAACTGTATCAAGGTATTTGGCCCACTATGAAAATGGACTAATTCATTTCTGTGATTTTATGATAGCTTAGGTACATCATAATGAATGAGGACTGAGAAGCCTTATTCAAAAAATGTTTCTTTATCTTTTTTTTCCAACACCATTCATGAAAGAATAAACTCCATTCTGGACACACTTCCACATGTTGTGACCTTCACTCAGGTAGCTTTTATCCATGTGAGAATCAATGCAATAAATTTGAGGTCTTTCATTTGGGGCTTGTTTGCATTCAGACTTGTAGTTTCAACAAAGGTTGATGAATAGATTAGAAATGTAACTTGAAGTAGTTTTGTTTTAATTTCCAATTTAACTAGCTGAGGTTTGGCTTCCTTTATAAGTATGCATAAAAAGTATGCATAAGTATGCATCATTTATGATTTTCCCACAATATACAGCTGGCACGCAGAAATTGTCTAAAACCAAAACCGAAAAAATGAGCAAGATGTAAAATAGTCACTAAATGCAGCCAAACCCTGTAACCCTAAAGCTTCTGAAACTTTCCTTTACAAAATTAACTACAGATAAAATGGCTCATAGCATGATCAAGGAATCGGTACTATTTTTATTAATAAATGTCGACTGGAATAAATGCACTTAGACAATGTGTTACCTCACAAGGCATGAAGCCCTTTATCCACTTAAATGACATCATATGCATTGGGGCAATTGCAGGCAGTTTTTGAAATGTGATAGTTTACTGTACAGTGTACAGATGTCTGCGATTGAAAGAAACCTCTGCTAAGCATTAGCACATTAAATAATATTTAATCTGTAACTTTAGTAGCATAAATACTTCAGTAGACTCTCATTATGCTTAAATTAACTACACCTTTTCAAATTGTCCTAATACACTCCAAAAGGATTAAAAAAGCAATTTGTACTTTGTATATTATGATTTGCACTTGAAAGGAGTAACATGCTAGTGGTGCATTACTGTGATGACAAAATAATTAATAGGTACTTGTTAGTACAGAACTTGAGAATTGCTCAAAAAAGGCAAAATGTTTCCAAAGTTTTTTGAGGAAGTGGTGGAGGCTGATACAATTGCAATATTTAAGAGGCATTTGGATGGGTATATGAATAGGAAGGGTTTGGAGGGGTATGGGCCGGGTGCCGGCAGGTGGGACTAGATTGGGTTGGGATATCTGATCGGCATGGACAGGTTGGACTGAAGGGTCTGTTTCCATGCTGTACATCTCTATGACTCTATGATAATACCAATTCCAGAGCAAAATCAAAATTTACACTACATAACAGGAGAGTGCAGATTGGCCAACAAGTGGACTTCAATTGATGGAGACATTGTTATTTGGAATGTATGGGTCATGATGATTGAGGGTTAACAGCTTTGTTTGAATTTTAATCAGAGTAAGTTGACTTTGATTTGTCAGGGACATGCCCTAAGAAATAAATCAGCAAATGGCTGTTACATATTAGGTGGAGTTTGAACAAGTGCAATGCATGTACATATTCTTTCTGTCAGGAAAGAAACAAGCCCTGTGTATTAATGTTTGTGACATGCAGGTGTGTCACACTGTAATATTGACTTGACTTACTGTCCTAAACTGGTTGTCAAGACAATCATCACACACTCTGGATTATCCAGCAAATGTTAACCAATTACAAAATCACATTTTGGATACTATGTTGTGAGTTTGCAAGTGTGGGATGATTGGGTGTGACCAGTACTTTTGCTTGTTACATCTAACAGCATATTATTTCAGCTGTCTGTAACAAGCAAGATGCTGACTGTACCCAAGCAGCCCACACTCTTAAAACTCACAACACAGTGTTCAACTTCAGATGTGGTTCTGCAATCGAGCTACATTTGCTGGATAATCCTGAGTGTGCAAAGAATTACAATGGCAACAATGAAAGGTTTTCAGATGAACTCATAGTGTGGAACACGTTTGTATGCTGGAAATAACGTATGGTAATACATATGCAAACGTTTTGCAAACAAAAACAACATGTTTTGTCTTTTTCAACTCAAGAAAATAAGTGACAACCATTTGATTATTTATTTCTCAGGGCAATATTCCAACTAATCAGAGGTATCCTGTCAGTTTTTAAATTCAAACAGTCCCTGGCAGTTAACAGTCAGTCATCATTAAATCATCCACTCTCCATGACAATGCTTCTACCAATAAGAGTCCAAATACTGATGAGACAGCACTCTCTTCTAATGCAATATAGGTTTTGATTTTCCTCTTGAAAAAGTATTCTTGCTCATTGTCCTGAGTGAAAAACAAGAAGCTTCAACAAACTTATTTTTCGCAAAATAATTAATATAATTGCTACTTGCAAAATGCCGAACAACCTGCAGAAAGTTAATAGTTATGTTTGCACATGATGTTTGTGAGGGATACAGGGAATAATATTGGACTAGTGGATCAGCCGCTCACTTGTAGATCGTGTTGGGGGAAAACGTGTTTTTTTTCACTATTCAGAATACAAACTGTGGGGAATGTCCATCAGTTACCCAGCTGTGAATAGAGGAATAATACTCAATGTTGTATATAATGAAAACTGGGTGAGGGGTAGTGGGGGGAAGGGATTACAATAGGCACTGTTATCATTTGTTCATATTTTTCATAGTGAAACAGCATTACAATCAGCAGAAATAATAGCTTTCATTTATATAGCACTGTTGATTTAGAAAATCATCTTAAAATGCACAAATGATACAATCAGGCAAAATAGATGTCAAACCACCAGCGCAAAATATTAAGAGGTACGATGAAAGTTTGACTAAAGAACCAGGCTTATAGGATGAGAACAAGGTGGTCAGGAAAGGAGAGAATTTGAAATGTGGTTGCCTCACTGATTAAAAGAATGGTTACCCTGATAAGCTGAGGAGCAGGGGGATGCAAAAGACGGTGCAACCAGGAATGGAGAACTTAATCTAGCACTATAAATAGCTTTCTAAGTTACAGATATGGTAAGGAGTGAGGGTAGAAAAAGATTTAACAGAAGGATGAGAATTTTAAAATTGAGAGCCAGTTAAATAACAACACCATGACTCTATAACACAGGAATAGGTTTTGTGGGTAATCAGGAATTTACTGTCACATAAGATAATGTTAGATACATACAGAGTTTTGGGTGATTTAAAATTTATAGGGAGTGGAGGATGGGAATCCAACCATGCAAGCCTGGAAGTGGCAAAGCCATAGATAAGGAAGAACTGAATTAGTTGGATGGTGGGCTATGTTATGAAGCAACAGATTGCCCTAGTGGGACTACACTGCAGTTCTGAATCAGTGTTATGGTGGTGGAAAAGCCAATTTAAATGATTTTCAAAATAATTCTTGCTATGATTATTGCTGATTTCAAATAAACTATGATTACAATTATAATTCAGCAAACTCACTGCAGTTCTGAATCAGTGTTATGGTGATGGAAAAGCCAATTTAAATGATTTTCAAAATAATTCTTGCTATGATTAGTATATTTGCTGATTTCAAATAAACTATGATTACAATTATAATTCAGCAAACTTGTTCACAAAAACTTTAGGTCAATTTTATTTCTGGAAATTCTGGCAATATATATTCATCATGCGCAGACACAGGAACTGTTAAATATTTTGTCCTAAGTTCAGACATGACCTTCACCTTGTTTTCCAACTCCCTGGTACTGACCTCACCCACCTCCTCCACAACCAACTCCAAGCTCCCTGAAAGCCAGAGAAGAGATACCTGTTCAAGGCCTTTGCCAAATTCTTAGGATGCCCTTGTGTATGGATGTGCTGTGACTGGAAATATCAAAGAAGGAAGATTGGAATGCTTCCCTCTCTCTTTACGCAACTGATAATAACATCCCTCTGACCAATCCTGGTGCAAATCCAATTCAGCTCTGTCTCCTATGTTGGAGTCTGTGTATTGTACAGAGGAGAGAAGTTTAGAGTAATGGTGAGCTCACTCCTTTTTGTTAACAATTTATACCTGAGAAGAGCTCAAGCCAATTACCTCTTAGAACACAAACTTTACATTTAGATCAATAAGCTAACTTTATTTTGAAGGAAACAGGTTTGGTTGCTAATGATCATGATTATTTGATGCTTGTTTATCTACTGGGCTCATGATTTTGAGCCGATATATTAAAACAGATGATGGGAGCCCAGACTCCAGTTCATTCAAACTTGAATACTAGCTAAACAAAACCAGAAAATACTGGAGAAACTTAGCAAATCTGGCAGAGTTTATGGAAAGAGAAACAGAGTTAGAGTTTTGATTCTGTTATGGCTCTTCTTTAGAGTTTGAGGATTGTGGATTTTATGTAGAATGGAGGTTGAATGTAAAAAGATAGTCAATTCAGTTTCAAGCAAAACTAAAGTACACATACTAAGAGCATTGACCAAAAAGGCGAGGTTAAAACAGGCAAGTATAGTTGATATACCCTCACTGAGATATAATTTTGAACCTGATCCATGTTTTTGCTTTTGTCTTCTAATCACTGCTAGACTATCAGAATTAATGAACCTGACGTATTTTGCGCGTAGGAGAGATGGGAACCACATCTATGTTACATTATACATTCAAACGTGCTTGCTGAAAAAAATCTGTCACATTTGCTGGTTGCCTTGATAATGGCATTGGTAAGTTGGAAGTGGTAACAGCAGTTGTGAAAGGAATGAATTAGCTTACAGGAGATAGCAGTGATAAAGCTTGAAAAGCAAAGTCTGGAGAGGATATTTATACTTACAGAGGACAGATTAATCCAGGATGATAGTGCGCTGCTACAGGAAGCCCTGATTTTAAGAAAGCAATGGAAATTTACAAAAGGAAATAGCGAGCTTTAGAGTGAAATGGTGGCACTTTCAGGAGGAAATTGGAGAAAAGCGTTCATTTACACAAGATTGTGATTGAATTGAAAATGACTATTTGGTCTACCATACGGAAAATAATGTTTCAGTTACAATAACTTTCCTTACATAAATATTTTTGAATTTTGCTTTTGGCTATGTTGTAGCCTTTTTTGTTTTTTCCTTTGCCCTTACCTACAACACAGCATGTGAGAAATGAATATTATTTATTGTGAACAACATCAAAATTGAGACTAAGATTAGTTTATTTCCTGGTAAGAATGAATGAATGAATAATGACTTATTGTCACTTGTACTCTACAACGAACAACACAGTCAAGTACAGTGAAAAATTTCAACTGTCGCCACAATCTGACATCATGTTGGGTAGTTTCAGAATGAAAAGAATACAAAGGTAGAGCTGAAAGAGGGTCCATCTTCGTTCCCCACCTCTGTCATAAGTCCTTGGCTCTGAGACGAATGACTTATGACACTTGTGCTGCCACCCCTCTGCCGCCGGCTCCGGATCCACCAACATCAGAGTTTCCCCTCTTCAGGTGTTCTCATCGCTGGACAATGAGTATGTTAATATAAGTTGCCTTTGTTAATTCAGTTGAGAATTTTTGAAGAAAACAAATAGCAAAGATGGAAGAATGGAGTGGACTGAGTGTATATGGGTTTTTACATAGTAATTAGTAAGTATTTCACAGAATTCAGATTATGATATCAGTGAATATGCAGCGGCTTGATTTGAGAACAGGTCATGACTAGAGTCCAAATGTTTCAATGACTGGATGTTTGGATTGCGATAATATGCAAGTTTGCCATTGAAATATATAAATGACTTGGATTTTGGCAGAACCAGCAAAATTTCTGAATTTGCTGACAATAGTAGGGCTTTGCTAAACAGTGAAGAAGACTAGAGAAATATTCAGCCAAACATTGTCAGCTTAATGGGAAAAACAGGCAGGTAACAGACGCAAAGTATTATACATAAAGCTGAGGTAAGATGTTTGGAAGGAAAAACAAGGAATGGAGTTATGCACTTAATAGAAATAACTTTATTGGTAGAAGGATTGAGTTTCGGAGCCAAGAGGTCATGCTGCAGCTGTACAAAAATCTGGTGCAGCCGCATTTAGAGTATTGCATACTGTTCTGGTCACCACATTATAGGAAGGATGTTGAAGCATTGGAAAGGATTCAAAGGAGACTTACTGGAATGTTGCCTGGTATGGTGGGAAGGTCTTATGAGGAAAGGCTGAGGGACTTGAGGCTGTTTACATTAGAGAGAAGAAGGTTGAGAGGTGACTTAATTAAGACATGTAAGATAATTAGAGGGTTAGGTAGGATGGACAGTGAGAGCCTTTTTCCTCAGATGCTGATGGCTAGCACGAGAGGACAAAGTTTTAAATTGAGGGGTGACAAATATAGGACAGATGTCAGAGGTAGTTTCTTTACCCACAGAGTAGTAGGGGCATGGAACACACTGCCTGCAATAGAAGTGGACCCACCAACTTTAAGGGCATTTAAGTGGTCATTGAATAAACATATGGATGAAAATGGAATAGTGTAGCATAGATAGGCTTCAGGTTGGTTCCACAGGCCGAATGTTCTATGTTCTATGTTCTAAAGGTAGGAAAGTACATGAATTAACAGGGTCCAAGGGATTCGGATACATAATTCCCAGACAGAATCAGTGTATGTGCATTTAGCTTCAAGATTTAAAAAAATGGATTTGAGAAAATAAAGTTCAAAGTATCTGAGCATTTGTGGCTCAGTATCGAAAGGTTTAATTGATAATATTCCTTAAGATGTTACTGGCACTAGTTATAGAATAACGAAGCAATGTTAACTTTATTCATAAAATATTGGTTAGGCCACAGTTAAAGCACTGCATTCAGTTTCATGTTCATTATTAATAAGAATTTTTTTAGTGTTCAGTTTTGGTCACCTTGTTACAGGAAGCATGTTATTAAACTGGAAAGAGTGCAGAAGAAATTTACAAGGATGTTGCCAGGAATCAAAGTCTGAGTTAGAGGGAGAAGTTGGACAAGCTAGGACATTTCTCTTTAGAGCATAGGAGACTGAGGGGAGATTTTATAGAAGTGTATAAAATCATGAGAGGCATGGATAGGGTGAATGCACTCCGTCTTTTTCCCAGAGTTGGGGAATTGAGGACTAGAGAGCATCAGTTTATGATTAGAGAGGAAAGAATAAAAGGGAACTTGAGGGGCAATGATTTTACACAGAGGATGGTATACAAATGGAACGTGCTGCCAGCAGAGGTGGGTACATTAGTGTAGCTCACTGGTGTGGTTGAGGTGGGTACATTAACAACATTTAAAAGGTATTTGGGCAAATACATGGATAGGAAATATTTAAAAGAATATGGGCCAAATGTAGGGAAATGGGTTAGCGTGGATGGACATTTTGGTCAGCCTGGACCAGTTTGGGCCTATCTCTGTGCTGTAGGACTCTGAGTCTAACCTTGGCTCCATTCTGGTGGAGTTATGCTGAATGTATTCTCTGGATTTTATTATGAGGAGAAACTTCAGATACTGAACTCTTTCTACTAGAGCAGAGAAAGCTAAGATGTTTTTTAAAAATATAAAGAATTTGGATAGAACAAACAAGGAAAGAATGTTTCCTCTGCTCTGGGACTCAGTGATGGCATTGATTTAAAGTTGATGCCCAGAGATTGAGGGAAGAATTGAGCAGAAAGTTCTTTACACAGTGAGATGCTGGAATGTAGTAGATTTTGCCATAATGGTACAAAAATCAATGCACATTTACAGAGAAACTGATACTCTGAGAAAATCAAGACATAATGCTAAAAGAGAAAATCAAAGCAGTAGGATAATGTTAAATTACTTTAATAAAGGGTACAGCCCAAACACAAAAAATATCAAATGTCCTCCATCTTCACTGTAAACTTGTGTCGTTTCATTAATGAAATCACATGGTTTAATCCTGTAGCATAAATGTCATTGAGCACCAAAAAATATGAGTAACATATTGTAATGCGGCACAATTGTAATGCGGCACAATTCATGTTTAAAACTGACTAAGTTCTAACCATTAAACTAATATGGTGAAATTTAGAATACCATATTCTCTGTCATTCTTTGTGCTGGTATATTTCCTGTAGCATTTACTCATGGTGAATCAGAAGGTATTCTGTTTCATAAGAAACATTAGCAATTGGTGCAGGCTGACACCAGATGGCTTCTCAAACATAGACAGGAAGATTTTGGCTGATCTTTCATCTCAAATCCACTTTCCAACCTCAACTGAAATACATAAATTCCACAGTAATTATAATGTTAAACTAAATATTCTATTCTTATGTTTTATAAAACTAACTCTCAATAAAATTATGTATGCACACACTTCAGATGAAAAACATTGGGTTCGAATGCCTCCTGGAAATATGCAGAATAGACAGAATGTGACACCAGTGAGCTACACTGATTAGATGCAAAAATTGCCATTTTAGTGTTCAAAAATATCAGCAAGTCTTTCACAGTTGAATCAGCACTCAACAGCAGGTAGGATGTATCCCACAACTACCACTGCATTTTTAAAAAGGATCATTGGCAATTTATTTGTTTGTTACTGGTTTGCATCTCCTGGCTTTTGCTAATTCTAGAAATGTTTGGTTCTTCCGATGGCTGTTTCAAGTTGCAAAAGCACATAGGGTGTGGTGTATTGGTTAGTGAAGGACTTTTGCTGACTTCAAGACGTCTGCATAAACAAGTTGCTCCCAGATATGGGTGTGGTAGATGATGTGAGTTTGCCTCTAGCAGAGTGTTTTGCCTTATGCAGCAATGCTATGTCATCCCCTGTAACATAAAATCCACTGTGAGATTGAAGAATCCAACAGACGTTGTTACAACTAATTATTATGTGCAAACATTACATTCACAGGCACGTAGTACTTGGGCTAGTATTAATTCATAGTTTCACATCAGAGTAACATGATTCTAGTAGTGTGTCATGCTTCAAGTAATCCCAGAGTAAGGGAGAGAATAAAATGTTTTATACCCTCAAGTCATATGCTATATACACTACTGATACCATGAGCATGTCTCTTAAGGATAAACTGATACACTGTGAAACAACACAAAATTGCCTGCCTTGAAAAGCTTTTAACTTATCCTAGACAAGATATACATGGTTCCATGGGCATGTATTGTCAGTTCAGTAAATACACAAGCAGGTAAAATTGAGTTTATAAGATTAACATTTTAAACTTCAGAATAATCCTTTGGAGGTATGACAACCCAGCCAGACACAAACTACGTGCTTGGGTTACCGCGGTTCCTTATGATTTCTCAGGGCTGAGTACCACAGTCAGGAGAAATTTTAAATATACAATTGTGCTGCCAAGGCCAAGTGCTAGAAAATGAGATTAGAATAGTAGCTGTTGTTGAAAGATACAGACATGATGGGCCAAAGAGCTTTTTTCTGTGCTGTAGACATCTATGACAATGAATATGAAGTCTGTTCCTGAACTGGCATTGACTGACATCCTAACAACTAATTGTGTCTGTGTGGCTACACTGAGACCTGGACATGCTTGTGGCCCTGCCACTGCTGGATCATTGGTATCTACCAGGTAAAAGACTAAAAGGAAATGGCAACTATTTTGCTTCAATCTACACTATCGGGGATGCAAAATAATAATATCTGAAAAACTGGAGGTTGAACGAAGTGAGGAACATGCGTGGAAAAGAGGATTAATAAGTGAAATTAATCACTTCTGGGAGTGATCTATGGACTCCCAAACAGTAATCATAATATAGGATTAATTGTACAGAAAAAGGGTGCTTGTGATAAAGGAATGGTAATAATTGTGGGTGGTTTTAATCTATGTACAGATAGGTAACAGTAATTTTGATGATGAGTTCATAGAATGCATTTGAGATGTTCTGGTACTGACCAGAGACCAGGCTAAACAAGACTTGCTATTGTGTAATTAGACAGAAGTAAAGATACTTCCAGGTAGCAGTGATCATAATATAGTTGATTTTTATATTCACTTTGACAGAGGGAAGAGTGGGGCTACAACCCATATTTAAACTTAAAAATGGGCAACAATGTGGGCATGAAAGCTAAGATAGCAGAAGTGAACTGGGATATTAGACTAGCAGATAGATCAGTAGAGAAGCAGTAGCAGATTTTTAAAGTGATAATTCAGAACACTGAAAAGTAAGTATCTTCCTGCTATAAAGAAAATTCCAAGGTTATAACTGAGCACTTGATAACATTAGTAGCAATTGGGAAAAATCAGCATGGTTTGTGAAAGGGAAATTGTATTTCACAAATTTCACAGAATTCATCGAAGCAGTACCATGCGTTATGAATAAACCAGGCCCCATTGATGTTCTGTGCTTGAATTTCCAGAAGGCATTTGACAAGGTTCCACATATTTATTTATATTGATGTATTGAGTACTAAGAGCTATTCCTTATCAATGTGAAATACACAGCAAGGTGGGAAGCAAAATGTGTCAGTTGAAATTCAATACCTGGACTCCAAAAGATCCTGCTCTGGCACCAACATTGTGATTAAATGTTGTTTCCAGTCACTAGAAATCTGTCTTATGAGAGAGCAGCTCTATAGTCCCAGTAAACTTTACTTTTTTTTTAGAAAAGCAGTTGGAGATAAACTGCCTGATCTACAATTACTCATATTATCATCTTTAGTAGGGAAAGTTTCATGTCTGTAATCAAGGATAAAAACTTAAACAATGAATGAGCCATTTCTAAGTTTGTCATGGAGCCAGAGGGGTCAAGGGAAAGTGCAATAAAACTCCATGGGAGATAAATAAAAATCAAATGGATTGCTAAAGAAATATTGTGTTGAAGGTTACACAATTAATTTGCTTTCTGTTTGAATCATCCCAGAGCATGCCACATAACCATAAAGGTGGCGATCCAAGATGGAGCTTTTGTTAGAAGGTTGTTTTGTTTAAATTGTTTGAGCATTTTTTGCTGACCGAAACAAGCAATTCAGTTTATGAACAAAGAGACAATTGCAGTTTTGGTCTCAATGGAGGCTACAAATAACTGAGCTGATAAAGCCAAATCAATTAAATGTCAGTGAGTTTGACCTGAAAATGCTACATTTTATTATTCATTGGGATGAACATGGTGAAGTTCTGTATTAGTTTGGATTTCATGAGTGAGAAGCAACTGCAAGATATTCTGTAGCTTGCAGTGAGTGAAATAATCTATCATGGCCCTCACAGAATCTAATGGCAGAAAGCATTTTCCAGAATTATCTCAAAACCGTGGCAAGCCAGTTGGGTTTCCACAGCAACCGAAGTAAGGAGCTGAGGCATCCACAGTCACACAGTCTGGAAGGAAAACGTGGAAGGTCGCCAGAAAGCTAATGCAAGAGCCCACATAGATTCTTACCTTGAAGGATATCTTGAATATTGAAGGGAAATAAAATGAATTCCAGAAGTCTGCAAAATGGAATCCACACCACCATTCACCATATGGTACTCTTAGTTAGAGGAAAAAAAACTGCAAATGCTGGAATCCAAAGTAGACAAACAGGAGACTGGAAGAGCACAGCAAGCCAGACAGCATCAGGAGTTGGAGAAGTCCAACGTTTCGGGTATAACCCTTCTTCAGGAAGAGCTATGCTCTTCCAGCCTCCTGCTTGTCCACCATATGGTATTCAGCACTGATGTCCCCCTCGCATACCATGTTTTAATATGACAAGATGCATGAGTACTACCCCACTGGTACATTGTGGTTGGGGCAGGATGCTACAACCAATCCTCTCATGCTAGTCCAAACCGCTGTTCAGTTGTGGAGGAAGCCCATGAATAATTCAAAGCAGCAGAGACACTTGTCTTTCATAAGTCAATATATATCAATATGTCAATCACTATATACTGGTTATATTAACTCTAAAGCATATTAACTATTATTAACCAGAAGTGGAGAAGACATGTATGCTTTCATGAGGAGACCATTCCACAGTCTAGCAGCTGTCTTCTTGAACCTTCACCCAGTGGCTGTGTTTTATATATTAGACTGGACAGAACTTCAGCACTACTCACAAATTAATTCTTTCACATCCATTCACTTATACAACAGTCTGTGGCACAGTAGTATACAGTCAGGAGGAGGTTGCCCTGGGATTCCTCAACATTCAGTCCAGAACCCCTGAAATCTCATGGCTTCAGTTCAAATGTGGGTAGGGAAACCTCCTGCTGGTTATCATGTACTGTCCTCCCTCCGCTGATGAATCAGTAACCTTCCATGTTGAACAACACTTGGAGGAAGCACTGAGGAGGGTGGCAAGGGTGCAAAATGTACTCTGGGTAGGAGATTTAAATATCCACCACCAAGAGGTGCTCTCAGCAGCAGTACTACTGATTGAGCTGGTCGGATCCTAAAAAATATAGCTGCTTGACTGGGCCTGTGATAGGTGGTGAGGGAACTAACAAGAGGGAAAAATGTACATGACCTCGTCCTTACCAATCTGCCAGCTGCAGATGCATCTGTCCGTGACAGTATCAGTAAGAGTTACCAGTGCACAGTGCTTGTGGAGTAGAAATCCTGCCTTCACATTGAGAATACCCTCCATTGTGTTGTGTAGCACTATCACCATGCTAAAAGGGACAGACTTTGAGTAGATCGAGCAACTCAAGACTGAGCATCCATGATGCATTGTGGGCCATCATTAGCAGCAAAATCATACTCCAACACAATGTAACTTCATGGTCTGGCATATACCCTACTCAACCATTACCGTTAAGCCTTGGGATCAACCCTGATTCAGTGCCAGGAGCAGCACTAGGCATTCCTGAAGATGGTGTCAACCCGATGCAGTTACCAAACAGGACTATTTTCATGCCAAACAGCATAAACATTAAGTCATCAGAGCTGAGAGATCCCACAACTAAAGGATCAGATCCAAGTTTTGCCCCATCCAATCGTAACTGGTCATGGACAATTAAACAAGTCACTGGAGGAGGAGACTCCACAAATATCCTATTCCTCAATGTTGGAAGAGCCTAACACATCAGTGCAGAAGTCCAGGCTGAAACATTCGCTGCTGTCTTCAGCCAGAAATGTGAAGTGGATGATCCATCTCAGCCTCCTCAAGTGGTCCCCAGCATCACACCTACCAGTCTTCAGCCAATTTGATTCACTCCACATGATATCAAGAAATGGTTGGAAACACTAGATGCTGCAAATACCATGGGCCAAGATTACATTCCAGCAATAGTACTCAATACTTAGGTTTCAGAACTAGCTGCTCCCCTAGCCAAGCTGTTCCAATACAGTTACAACACTGGCATCTACCTGTCCAATTACTGCCCCATCATTGTACTCTTGATCATCAGTAAAGAGATGGAAGGGTCATCAACAGTGCTATCAAGCAGCACCTGCTCAGCAATAACCTGCTCAGTGTTGCCCAGTTGGGTTCTGCCAGAGCCTCTCGGCTCCTAGCCTCATTATAGCCTTGTTTCAAATGTGGATAAAGGAACTGAATTCCAGAGTTAGGGTGAGATGAGAGTGACAGCCCTTGACATCAAAGCTGCAGTTGACCGAGTGTGGCAACAAGGAGCCCTCACAAAACTGGAATCAGTGGGAATCAGGGGCAAACTCTCTGCTGCTTAGAGTCATACCTGACACGTAGGAAGATGGTTGTACTTGTTGGAGGTCAGTCATCTCAGCTCCAGTGCATCTCTGCAGGAGTTCCCCAGGATACTGTCCTGGGCCCAACCATCTTTAGCTACTTCATTAATGGCCTTCCCTAAATCATGAGGTCAGAAATGGGGATTGTTTGCTGATTGTGCAATATTCAGCATCATTCTCGACTCGATTTGCTTCAGTGTCTAACATATTCAAATTCAATAAGGTCTGGACAAGATCCAGGCTTGGGGTGACAAGTGTCTTGAGTGTGGTGCTGGAAAATCACAGCAGGTCAGGCAGCATCCAAGGAACAGGAGAATTGACATTTCTGGCGTAAGCCCTTCATTCCCCTTGGGCTGACAAGTGGCAAGTAACATTTGCACCACACACAATCCAGGAAATGACCATCTCCAATAAGAGACCATCTAACCACTGCCCCTTGACATTCAATAACATTACCATCACTGAATCCTTCACTATCAATATCCACAAACTCAACTGGACTCATCACATAAACATAGTGACTACAAGAACACATGAGAGTCTAGAAATACTGTGGCGAGCAATTTACTTTCTGGCTCCCCAAAACATGACTATCATCTACAAGGCAAAATTTGGGAGTGTGGTAGAATACTCCCTGCTTGCCTAGATGGGTGCAGCTTCAACAACACTCAAGAGACTTGACACCAGCCAGGATAATGCATCCTGCTCGACTGGCAACATATCCATGAGCATCCAATCCCTTTATCACTGATAGTCAGGAACAGCAGTGTGTACTATCCACAAAGTTCAATGTAGAAATTCACCAAAGATCCTTTGGCAGCACAATCCAAACCTATAACCACTTCCATCTGAAAGGACAAGGGCAGGAGATACATGAGAGCACCTCTACCTGCAAGTTCTCTTCCAAGCTACTCACCTTCTTAACTTAGAAATATATCGCCGTTTCTTCATTGTTATGAGATCAGAATCCTTGAATTCCCTCCTTAACAGCATTCTGGGTCAACCTACAGCACATGAACTGCAGTGATTCAAGAAGGCAGCTCACGACCACCTTCTCAAGGTCATCTAGGGATGGGCAATGAATGCTGGACAGCCAGTGATAACCATGTCCCACAAATGAATAATCAAAAAAATTTGGTCACAGAAAGAGTGAATTAATCTTTTAGATTTTGTACGATAACAAAACTCTTAGGAAGTAAAAGGTGGAACTGAGTTTTTTGCACACATCTTAATTAGTCATAGTGATCAGTTAATAGTACTTGATTTGTTTCATTCTTTTTGATGTACAACAACGTTTATTGTTTTAAAAACATATGAGGCTGACTTATTACAAGGGTATAATCACATAACAGAGGGGTTTAGGTCAAAATGATGTTTTCTGTCCGAAATGACACCGTTTCCGAAGGGAATCGTACAGTTTTTTAATATTCACTCATGGGATGAGGGTGTCAGCCAAGCCAGCGTTTATTGTCCATCCTTAATTGCTGAGAGGGCAGTTAAGAGTCAACTACATTACTGTGGTCTGGGGTCACATGTAGGCTAAACCAGGTAAGAATGGCAGCTTCCTTCCCTAAAGGACATTAGTGAACCAGGTGGGTTTTTCCAACTATCATCAATGGATTCACAATCATCATTAGACTCTTACTTCCAGGTTTTACTGAGTTCAAATTACACCATCTGCCATGGTAGGATTTGAACCTGGGTTCCCAGAACATTTACCTGGGTCTCTGATTAACACTCAAGTGATAATACCACTAGCTAAAGAAGACATATGCTACATTTTTGCCATCAAATTGTACTTCTTTTGGAGGGACTTTCTTAAAATATGCTGTAAGACTGCAGTACGGGTTTCCAAATATAAATTGCCCCTCTGTGTGACATGTACGCTAGAGCAGGAAGAGGTACCAAAGAATTCCTGATTATAGAGATTTAATTTTGGCTCAATGCAGAAGTCCTGGTAAAGGCCTCATTTTAAAGGGGATGTGCAACATTCATTAAGAGCCTGGACTATCTTTACTGTGGCTTTGAAAATCAAAACAGTCCTTCATTTTCCAGACAATGGATCATTCCCGGGGATAACTAGCACTTTTTGTCAGGTTAGTCAATTTCCTTGTGGCAAGTAATTAATGTACAGATCAGTAAAGTTCATTAGTTGTGATGCGGTGTAAAGGTAATCAATAAGCCATGATTTTTATCAAATCATTGTGTTTCTGTGAAGGCTAGAAGAAATAAATTATATTGATGGTCATCAGATGCCCTATTGTCAATCTGCAACAATCTGATATAATTTCTCTCTCTTTTTGAAATAATGAATTATTTTAGATACAGATTGCTGCATTTCAGTACCCAGAATGCATGGAGCTTCCTTAATATGTTCATACCTCAGTCTACTCATGTTGCACTTTTTCAGCAGCAAGTACAATGTGAAGGCTGGCATAAAGGAGATGAAGGATCTTCAGTCTCACAGTTTCTATAAATTCAGCGATCAAGAATGAACCACAGCATGCTCTACTACATAAACTTTTAATAATCTGTTGAGATTTCAGAGTCTGGGAGTCCTATCAGTATATATTCACTGTTGTTTATCGAATTATGTTGATCTGCTAAGTCATTCATTTTCACCGAATAGAATTTGGAATTAAAGTTGCAATGTGAGCCAGAGTGAGGGATGAATCTGGATGTGAAAAGAATTTTCTCTCTCCTCAGAAATGGTCCATTTGTCTCTTCTAATGGGTAGAAAATTTAATTTAGTTTATGTTTGCATCTACCTTCCAGTCCCATATTGCATTCGTGGCTCACACACTGGACTAATTCACTGGCCCCTCTGACCTTGTAACTGGTGGTCTTACGCTTGATTTTGATGGACCCTGTGCAAGTTCTCACAGTACCCCTCACCCACTGGAATAAATAAGGATCCAAAACTCTGACAACAAAGTCATATGAGAGTTATGGAAACTTATAACTGATTAGTCACATAACAATACAACTGTGTACTTGTTTCATGACTTCATAAGTTTTACTTGGTTCTATTCCATCATATTTTCTAAATCCCACTTGACTGCAAGTTTCTTGGAGCAATTGTCATCTCAAGACCATGAATTTCTGCAAGGGAGCAATGCTGTCTAGCCGTGCCTTAGCTAAAGCATTTGTCGTCCTTTGAAGTCTGAAACTGTTATAGTCATGCAAAGTATCATTTGGCTCTTTCAAAATTGCTATCAACAGCTCTTCCTCAAACCTTTTCCTACAGATATTGCCCCTATACATGACAAACATAATATAAATCTTCATAGAATTACCAAGGATATCACACACTATTGAAGCACACACAGTTACCATCTATAAATGCAATAATGTTGCTCATGAGCTACAGTTCTTCATGTGTACTGCCTATATGGCCAAGTCTGTCTTGGCTCAATGTTTTGAAAAGAATTGGTGGCAACGCATACCTGAAATCTTTGTGTTTAGTGGTATCTTCATGCTTCTTATGTGTCAAAGGGACATACAAGAGTAGGTCATTCCCCCCTTCCAACCTGCACTGCCATTTAGTAAGATCATGGCCTCTAATGCACATACCAATCTACCCCAAATAATCTTGAACTCTCATGCTAGTAGTTTTTTCCCCAAATGTTCATAGGATATGGGTATCACTGGCTAGACCAGCATTTACTGTTTTTCTGTAATTGCCCAGAGGACAGTTAGGAGTTGACACATTGCTTTCGGTTTGGGGTCATCTATAAACCAGACGAGGTAAGGAATTCCTTCCAGAGAGGAAATCATGGGTGTTTATTACATTGACATCCTTAGCCCATCTTTTATTTAATTTTTTAATTGAATTTCATGATCACTGGCTTGTTTCAATTTCTGATTTATTATTCGAATTTAAATTTTGCAAACTGTGGTCGAATTCAAATTAAAGTCCCTAGAATATTAGCCTGGAGTTTTAGGATAATGGTCTAGATTGCTGACATCACGACTCCATCTTTCCCTTACATGTCTTGCCTTCAAACGAAATGGAACTTGCGAACTGGCATATTGAACATGATCCATCTGTTTCTTTTCCTGGTTGATCATAAGTATGGAAAATCCCTTTGAGGCTGATTGTTGCAGTAGCAAATGCACACTTTAGAGAGCCATTTTCTCTTTACAGTGCATTTTAAATCTTGCATTTGTTTTACTCCATTTGTACAACATTCAGTCAGCATGGTAGCTATGGAAACTAATAGTTCAGTGCCATGTATCCTACTGCTAATTATAGCAGAAATGTCCTGGATTTTTTTTTTCTCTACACTTACGATTATTATTTAAACAGTTGACAGATCCCTTTGTGAAAGCTACATATTGTACGTCACTTACGCATTAAACATAGTTTGACATGAGAAATTTAAAGACAGAAATGCTGATGTGTTCTGCAGCTCTGCCAGTATCCAGGGAGAAAGAAAAAGAAATAACGTTTAAGATCAATCAACTTTTATTGGAACTCAGATTGTCATTGTCATTTTGAGTGATTTTAAGACTAGGTTACTCACATGTAGACACAATCTGTAAAAATACTTGTTTCTGCCCATTTTCAGCTATAACCAGGTTAGCCCTCAAATGCATCAAGAAATACATTTCTAATGATAAAATATACTTTGTTTTATATATTTTTTGCATTGGTATAAGAAATTTTTGCATTTATATTCAAATGAATGTTTGTACAAACTAAAATGGAATCTACTCAAAAGAGTTTGAAGTGGATTTGGGCCACTATTTCCTGATTGTGCCCAAGCAGAAAATATGGGCAGAATTTTTTCAAGGGCTTTGATTCTTTGGCATCAGGAGAAAATGGGAGCCTAAGTCCTCTTTTGCTGGCAGGGGGACTTTCTTCATGATCTGTCCAGAGCAGCTTCCACATTAGCCAAAACTTGGCATGGTGGGCACTGCTGAGATGTGCAGAAGAACCTGGGTGTACAAGTTAGGTTTTACCAGTAAAACCCAGAGAACCAAGCAAGCAGATTTCTCGATGGCTTAATGGGGTCAAAGGTGAAGCCTTCCCTGTCTGTGACCCCTCTTTGCAGCATGGAGCCTCTAGTTTCAATGATTCCCTGAGCATTTGTTTGGGATAACAGTGCTATTCCTATAAGTATAATTCTGGACGCCTGGTGGATTTGTCAGGTTCCAAGCAATTGAACACATTCCTAATGCCCAAAACGTTAATTCTCCTGCTCCTTGGATGTTGCCCGACCTTGCTGTGCTTTCATAGCGCCATACTTTTCGACTCCTAGCAATTGAAGTCTGGAGCATAGACAGACATATCCGTGGTCATCAGTGAGACATTAGAATGGTGTGTTGCCTCGCTGGTGGCAGGGTCAAGGATGTCTCGGAGAAGGTGCAGAATATTCTCAAAGGGAAGAGTGACCAGCAGGAGGTAATTGTCGTTGGTACCAATGACCTCAATAAGGAAAGGGACGAGGTTCTTTGGAGAGAATATAAGAAATTAGGCAGGAGGTTAAAAAGAAGGTCCCTGAGGGTAGTAATATCTGGACTACTTCATGCCATGTGGTAGTCAGAGTAAGAATAGGAGGATAGAGCATATTAATGATGAGGAGCTGGTGCAGGGGGCAAGGAATTCATATTTTTGGACCATTGGGATCTCTTCAGAGGTAGAAATGACTGTATAAGAGAGACAGGCATCACCTGAATTGGAAGTGGACCAACATCCTTCCAGGAAAATTAGCTAGTGTTACTCAGGAGGCTTTAAACTAGTGAGGGAGTGCGGGGGGAGGGGGGTGGATAGTGGTGTTCGTGGGAACCAAAGCAATGGTGAGAAAACAGAAAAGGCTGAGGCTGTTACAGTAGATAAGGGGAACAAGTCTAATAGTAAAGGCAGACAAGAACTTGGCAGGTAACAGGGTAAGGCTGATAAATTAAACTGCATTTACTTCAGTGCAAGAGATCTGACAGGTAAGCAGATGAACTTAGGCCATAGTTGGGAACATGGGATTGGGACATCATAGCTATTACAGAAATGTGGCTCAGGGATGGACAGGACTGGCAGCTTAATGTTCTGGGGTACACATGGGAAGGAAAGAAAGGGAGACAAGAGAGGAGAGGGAATGATGTTTTTGGTTAGGGAGAACATTACGATTGTGCTTAAAAAGGATATTCCTAGGGGATCATCCACTGAAGTTTTATGGGTGGATCTTAAAAATAAGAAAGGATGATCACCTTATTGGTATTGTATTATAGGCTTCCCCCCAGTAGTCAGCAGGGAATTCAAAAACAAATATGTAAGATCTCAGATATCCGTTTTTTTTAAAATTGTATTGGTAGGACATTTTAACTTTCCAAATATAGACTGGGACTGTTATAGTGTTAAGGGCTTAGATTAAGAAAAAATTGTCAAGTGTGTACAAGAAAGCTTTCTTATTCAATATTCAATTGGACCTACTAGAGAAGGAGCAATACTTGACCTTCTCTTGGGAAATAAGGCAAGGCAAGTGACTGGGGTGTCAGTGGAGGAGCACTGGGGGGCAGCTGATCATAATTCTATTAGTTTTTAAGTAGTTATGGAAATGAATAGAACTGATCAAAAAGTTCAAAGTTCTAAATTGAAATAAGGCCAATGCTGACAGTTTCTAGCAGAAACTTTCAAAAGTTGATTGGTGGAGGCTATTTGCAGGTAAAAGGAGGGTTGGGAAGTGGGAGGTCTTTAAGAATGAGGTAATGAGAGTTGAGAGATAGTATATTCCTGTTACTGTGAGGGTCAAGGCTGGGAGGTGTGATGACTAGAGAAACTGAGGTTCTGGTCAAGAAAAAGAAAGGGGCATTTGTCATGAGGGGGGATTAAGTGAATCCCTAGAAGAGTATAAGGGCAGTAGGAGTATATTTAAGAGGGAAATCAGGAGGGCAAAAAGGAGATATGAGATATTTATGGCAAATAGAGCTAAGGAGAATCCAAAGAGATTCTATAAATATGTTAAGGGCAAAAGACTAACTTGGAAGAGAATATCAATAAGTCCATTTATGTGTGGAATCACAGGAGATGGGTGAAATACTAAACAAACTATTTCATTTTAGTAGAGAAGGACATGGAAGTGAGGGAACGCGGTGAAATAAGTAGTGATATCTTGAAAATTGTCCATGCAACCGAAGAATAGGTGCTAGAAGTCTTAAAATGTATGAAGGTAGATAAATCCCCAGGATCTGATCAGGGGTTTCCCAGAACCTTGAGGGAAGCCATGGAAGAGATTGCTGGGCTCCTTACTGAGATATTTGTATGATTAATAGCCACAGGTAAGATGCCAAAAGACTGGAGGTTGGCTAATGTCCTGCCATTATTTAGGAATTGCTATAAGGAAACGCCAGGAAACTATAAACTGGTGAGCCTTTCGTCAGTTGTGGGTATGTTGTTGGAGGGGATACTGAGTGACATGTGGAAAGGCAAGGACTGATCAGGAGTAGTCATCATGTGGGAGGTCGTGATTGAGTTTGTATGTGGGAGGTCGTGATTGAGTTTTTTGAAGAGGTCACAAAGGATTGATGAAAGCATAGTGGTAGACATTGTCTATGTGGAATTCAGGGTGGTAAAAACAATGACTGCAGATGCTGGAAACCAGATTCTGGATTAGTGGTGCTGGAAGAGCACAGCAGTTCGGGCAGCATCCAAGGAGCAGCGAAATCGACATTTTGGGCAAAAGCCCTTCTTCAGGAATAAAGGCAGAGAGCCTGAAGCGTGGAGAGA
>NC_057716.1:52754233-52765907 GCF_004010195.1 Chiloscyllium plagiosum | reverse complement strand
GGGGAAATGAGGAAGCTGTTGAAGTCCATATTGATGCCCTGGGGTTGAAGTGTTCCGAGGCTGAAGATGAGGCATCCTTCCTCCAGGCGTCTGGTGGTGAGGGAGCGGTGGTGAAGGAGGCCCAGGATCTCCATGTCCTCAGCAGAGTGGGAGGGGGAGTTGAAATGTTGGGCCACGGGGCGGTGTGGTTGATTGGTGCGGGTGTCCCGGAGATGTTCCCTAAAGCACTCTGCTAGGAGGCGCCCAGTCTCCCTAATGTAGAGGAGACCGCATCGGGAGCAACGGATACAATAAATGATATTAATGGATGCGCAGGTAAAATTTTGGATGTGGAAGGCTCCTTTTAGGGCCTTGGATAGAGGTGAGGGAGGAGGTGTGGGTGCAGGTTTTACAGTTCCTGCGGTGGCAGGGGAAGGTACCAGGATGGGAGGGTGACGTGGACCTGATGTGGGAGGCCCTCTTATGGTACGGTGGTAGTGTCCCTACCCACCCCTCCTCTGAACTGAGCAGACCTTGGTTCAAGTCCCACCTGCTCCAGAAGGGTTTAATAACATATCTGAACAGGTTCATTCAAAAATATGTGGACTTCATTAAAGTGTTTGGCAAGGTTCCACCTAATAGATTAGGTTAGTAAGGTTAGATCACAGGGGATCCGGTGAAGCTAGCCAATTGAATGCAAAATTGCCCTGAAGGTAGGAGACAGAGGGTGATGTTGAAGGGGCGTTTTTCAGACAGGAGGCCAGTGACCAACGGTGTGCAACAACGGTCAATGCTGGGTCCACTGCTTTTTGTCATTTGTGTAAATGATTTGGATGTGATTATAGGAGGTATGGTTAGTAGATTTGGAGATAACACCAAAATATAGGTGTAGTAGACAGTGAAAAAGGATATCTCAGAGTACAATAGGACCTTGATCGAATAGGTTGAGGAGTGGCAGATGGAATTTAATTTAGATAAATGTAGGGTGTTGCATTTTGGTAAGGCAAACCAAGGCAGGACTTATACAGTAAATGGCCTTGGAGAGTGCTGCCGAACAAAAAGACCTTGGGGTACAGGTGCATAGTACCTTAAAAGGGTGGTGAAGATGGCGTTTGGTACACTTGCCTTCATTAGACATAACATTGAGTATAAAATTTGGGAGGTCATGTTGTGGCTGTCCAGGACATTGGTGGGGTCGCTTTTGGAATACTGCATACAATTCTGGTTGCCTTTCTTTAGGAAGGATGTTGCCAAGGTCTTTTTCCAAGGGTGGGGAGTCTAAAATTAGAGAACATAGGTTTAAGGTGAGGGGAAAGATTTAAAAAGGACTTGAGGGATAATTTTTTCATGCAGTGAGTGATGTGTGTCTGGAAGAAGCTGGCAGAGGCAGTGGTGAAGGCAAGTACAATTACAATGTTTAAAAGTCATCTGGATGGGTATATGAATAGGAAGGGTTTAGAGGGATATGAGCCAAAGGCTAGCAAATGCGACTCGGTCAGATTGGGTTATCTGGCCAGCACAGATGAGTTGGACCGAAGAGTCTGTTTCAGTGCTGTCTGACTCTGTTAATGACTGCATGAGTTGAACTTTTATTGCAGTAAATAACTGTTTCGAAATTGTGACTGCTATGTTATCGCTGTATATAAGCATTTGGATATCAGCTTGGTGGAGGTCATTTTCTGCGCTGAACTTTATGCTTCCTGCAAGTGGGTTTACATTTGGAAGGCTTGTTAAATCTAGGGAACAGTCTGTCAAATGCCCACATCTATCCCCAACTCAATTATTACCATCAACAGGCCTGACATTGGCAGTTAGTGAGACAGTTGAGGCCTTTATTTGGTAATTCATTTTCACTTAAGCGCCTCAAGATACCACCGTTAGGATTTAACACACGATAGAAGAGGCTGACACCGAGCAATTAGCTTGGTAACTTTCAAGCAATACTGTGTAAGCCACATCACAATGCAGATCAAACCCACTTTGAAATGATGCCTTTGACTTCACCTCAATATTCTTTGGTAGTGCAGTGGCTCAGTGGTTAGCAATGCTACCTCACAGTACCATGCACCTGGGGTTGATTCCACCATTGGGCGACTGTGCAGAGTTTTCGCATTCTCCCTGTGTCTGTGTGGGTCTCCTCTGGGTGGTCTGGTTTCCTCCCACAGTCCAAAGATATACAGGTTAGGTGGATTGGCTAAATTGCGCATAATGTCCAGAGATGTGCAGGGCTCAGTGGGTTAACCATGGGAATTGCAGGGTTACTGGGATAGGGTAGAGAGTGCGTCTGGATGGAGTAATCTTCGGAGGATCATTTTCTGTGGACTTGGTAGGCCAAATGGCCTGCTTCCACACTGTCGAGATTATATGATTCTGAGCAAGCTGCAAGTGCTGTGCTGTCTCCACAAATAAGGAAAAAACTTTTGGGCAATTCTGGTAAGTCGCAGGAAGGGCAGAAGGTAGTGAGGTGGATAGTAGGTGGGGGATCAGTTGTAGCTAGCATCAGCCATCTTTAGTGCCCATTGGAGCAAAAGCAAAACAATGCAGTTACTTGAAATTTAGAATTAAAAACTAAAAAAAACGTTGTGGAGCCTGAAAGAGTCCTTCTCCTGTTGGCTCCATAATAATATCAAGTAACACATTTTACTCATCTTTATGTTGTAGACACTTCCATTGTAGCAACCTATACATAGAACATAGAACATAGAAAAATACAGCACAGTACAGGCCCTTTGGCCCTCGATGTTGCGCCGATCCAAGCCAACCTAATCTGCACTAGCCCACTATCCTCCATATGCCTATCCAATGCTCGTTTAAATGCCCATAAAGAGGGAGGGTCCACCACTGCTACTGGCAGGGCATTCCATGAACTCACGACTCGCTGAGTAAAGAATCTACCCCTAACATCTGTCCTATACCTACCACCCCTTAATTTAAAGCTATGCCCCCTTGTAATAGCTGACTCCATACTTCAAAAAAGGTTGCATGGTGAACCCTATCTAAACCCCTAATCATCTCCAGGAACCCCAGGAGAAAGTGAGGACAGCAGATACGGCAGAGTCAGAGTTGAAAAGTGTGGGGTGCTTCACACAGCAGGTCAGGCAGCATCCAAGGAGCAGGAAAGTCGACATTTCAGGCATAAGCATTCCTGCTCCGTGGATGCTGCTTGACCTGCTGCATTTTTCCAGCGCCACACGCTTTGACTCTGGTAGGAATTTTATTCAAATGAAACGGCATCTATTAAAATCAAGACTGGAAAGCCCAGTGATGTATGTTTGAGGGTAACAGAAAATGGTTTTGAATCTAAAAACAACATGAGCTCTAGATAAATTCTCAATGCCTTTAGAATAAAAAAAGCTGCATTTAATAATTTCACATTTCCAGTTATTTCTGAAGGTTTGTTTTACCTCAAGACTGATTTTTTTTTCCTGTATAGAACTAAGAGGTTCTTAGGCTCTGCAGTAGATAGGGGAAACTTTCTTCTTCTTTCCACATTCTTAATTTTGAAGGAGGTGGCTGAGTGGAGCATTGGTTACCTTCCTCCCTGTGATCCAGATATTCCCAAATTCAGATCCCACCCCAAGGATGTGCTGACAAAGGAGGATGTGCAGCCACATCCTCCTTTATATCAACTTGTAAACCCTTCTAAGATACACCAACAGCAGACAGAAAGAGCAGGAGAGAATCTTGGTCAGCCATATAAAGGAAATTCCTGATGAAGGGCTTTTGCCCGAAACGTCGACTTTCTTGCTCCTTGGATGCTGCCCTACCTGCTGTGCTTTTCCAGCACCACTCTAATCTCGACTCTAATCTCCAGCATCTGCAGAACCCACTTCTGCCATACAAAGGAAGTATCTACAGGCGCCACGTATAGTGGTGTACTGGCGAGTTTTGAGAAGATTTGTACAGTGGTGTACTGTTTCATTGTTAACCCAGTTCTACATTGGATCCACAGAAAATTAAATCACAATCCATTTGGAATCTAATATTCACTGGATTAGCTTCCACTTTTCAGTAAGGGCCCCATATGAAATAGATTCAGGCCAGTACGATGCTGGGCATTAATGTCACCAGGATGGGATTCGATCCCTGTTCCCATTGGGTGGATTCAAGACCTGCCTCTCTGCCCTGTGGTGGAGCTATCAGGAGATACTTCCAGGCAGAGGGAGATGAAGAGAAAATTACTGTAGCTTTGCTAGTGAAAGAGACACCATAATCATCACATCAGAAATCTTGGCATGTGACAGGTTGGAAGACACGTGGGGTGCAGGAGGAGCTGATTTGATCAGAGCTAATATGGCTTTATTTAAACTAACCGATTCGAATTTTGGACAAAGGAACACCTATGGAGGAAAGCGGGAACCGACTGCTATGAAGTACTTGGATTTCCAAAAAGAATCTGGAGTAGGCCATTTACCACTGAGATGAGGAGAAATTACTTCACCCAGAGAGTGGTGAGCTTGTGGAATTCTCTGCCAGAGAAAGTGACCGAGGCCAAAACATTGAATGTTTTCCAGAAGGGGTTAGACACAGTTGTTCAGGCCTAAAGTGATCAAAGGGTATGGGGACAAAGCAGGAATGGGGACTGAGGTGGATGATCAGCCATGATCATATTGAATGGTGCAGCAGGCTTTAAGGGTTGAATGGCCTACTCCTGCTCCTAGTTTTCATGTTTCAATATAAAAGGCATTTGATATGATCTCAAACTGAAGGTTATTGCAAATGATTAAGAGCTCATGGTGTAGCAATAACAGATTAGCATGGATAGAAGTTTGGTTAGTTAACCTATTTTTTGTATTTTTCCTATTACTCTTGATGAGTTATTGTGCACGGATCCCAAATCCCTCTGATCATTTACAGCTCTCAGTTTCTCACCAGTACATTTATCTCCCTTTGGATCAAAAGGCATGACTTCACATTTTCCCACCTCTACGAGTCTTATTCATTCACTCATTTAGTCCATCAATGCCCCTTTTCACGTCTCATCTTTACATAGGCCGCCCTCTTCCCTTTAACAAGGGATTCCAATTCCTTATTAAACCACGGCTCCCTCACATGACCCTTTCCTCCCTGCCTGACAGGTACATATTTATCAAGGACACTCAATAGTTGCTCCTTGAACAAGCTCCACATATCAGTTACGCCCTTGTCTTGAAGCTTACTTTTCCAGGCCACGCATCCTAAGTCATGCCTCACCGCATCATAATTTCCCTGCCCCCAGCTATAACTCTTGCCCTGCAGTGCACACTTATCCCTCTCCATCACTCGAGTAAAAGTCACCGAATTGTGGTCACTGTCCCCAAAGTGCTCACCTACCTCCAATTCTAATGCCTGGCCTGGTTCGTTAGTGAGGGGCAGATCCGGTGCTCAAACCAAATCACTTTCCTTGATGGTTCTCATTTGGGTATGAAAGATGCCCAGCAGTTGTGTGGCCTTAGACATTTGCAGAAGACCTTGGGTACAGTGTGTAACAATGCAAAATTAATCATTTTTGCCCTATGTCCAGCTATCTATCAGCCATTATGATGACTAATTTCTACCTTAAAATATATTTCTTCATGATGAAAGAAGAATTAAACATCTTTCTTATTCAATAAAATACTTTTAATAGATAAAGCAAGTAAATGTCTCAGAAGATTAACCGAAGAGAAATATTTGCTGTTATTTCCTCATGGTGTAAGATTTCAGTGTCATGGGAAGCAGAATGTATTTTGGTGATAAGTACAGAATATTTTACTTTACCAGACACTGATAACAATGGATGATCTCTGCATCTGGCAGAAATGGAAAGAATCAGGTAGTCTTCAAAATATCAAGTAATTGTGTTAATTCAGGAAAGTTGCATTGTCAGTGGTAATTATGTTGCTTGAATAAAGTATTCCTCTTTTGAAGTTTATTGAAATGCAACTTGACAAGACATATATGATAATAGTTCTACAGAATGCAATCGTTAATTGGCTTCTACTTTGATACAACATTCCTGAATAGAATACACTGTTCAATTTATCACCATTAACTTTGGATTCTTCAGCGTACTGTGGTTCATAACACCAGTACATTTAGAATTCTTCAACATATTGAATGGGATTCTCCTTCACCCATGTGGGTACAGGCATTCCATTGTGAATGGTCTACCAGTTGTATGTAATGGTGGCCACTTCACTTCTCATTCAAACATTGCATGAAATACAGTATTGTATTGTGCAATTTTAGGAAAGAGGCTGCAGTGCATAAGGACAATGGCTTGAGTCTCCAGTGTGTATTTTGTTGTGTGTTCTACTTAGGATCACGTTCATATCATGTTTCACAGTAAGTGGTTCTCTCTTAGTCTCTCTCTCTCTCTCTCTCTCACATTCTCAATCTATCCCCCCCCCCCCACCCACACACCCTTTGTTTAAAACACTTGTTATGCTCCTCATCATACAGTTTGTTCCATCTGTTTGTCAATCCCAGAAATAGTGATCAGTCAGAAGTATGATTCTAATTCAAATTCAATTCTGTATAAAACACACTGTCCTGAGGTAAATTGTTTGGGAGATTTTCCTGGAATGAATATTTGGGAAGCAACTCCTCATTGGTTTAGAAGGCTTTTAATTCAGCTACTAGGATTCCTTCTTTCAACTGAAACAGAGTCTAGGATAACATTTCCATTTAAATGAGTAGGTTCACTCTAGTGTCAGTCTCTCTCTCTCTCTCTCTCTCCTGCATTGACTTCACCATGTGCTTCCTTTGTCTGTTCTTCTCCCTTTTAAAACTGCTGTTGTTTTGACTTTTTTTGCCAAAGTTCCAAAGCATTGCAACAGCATATGAAACAGTAATTGCTGCTCCTGGAATTCAAGGAAATCACCTCCAGCACCTAAAATACCTCAAAGGAGCAGCTGTTACAGCCAGAGATTTTTCCCGTCCTTCATGAATATGAATAGGAAGGGTTTGGAGGGATATGGGCTGGGTGCTGGCAGGTGGGACTAGATTGGGTTGGGATATCTGGTCGGCATGGACGGGTTGGACTGAAGGGTCTGTTTCCGTGCTGTACATCTCTATGACTCTGAGGCTGGAGGAATCGATCCTACTCTTCCTACCTCCTTTCTTTCGGGGTGTTAGTTGAGAACTAGGTACAGGAGTAGCTGGGAGACCCTGGGTGTTGCACCTTCTAGCTGGACATTTTTTTTGTCAGAGCATTAGAAGGGAGAAGAGGTAGCAGTGCAAAAGAGAAATGTGAAAGTGAATATCAATTTCCCTTTTTTGGGTCCCCAATAATCTGCACTCCTGGAGACCTATTGGTTGCTATTCATTGACATTCAGTGAAGTTACAAGAAACCACAGAAAATGTTGCCAAATGCCAGCCATAAAGTTCAATTTCATAAATAACAATGGGCATTTGTCAGAATGGCTTCTAAGCTGCGAGATCTGTCCTGTATTTTTATCATTGTTTCCCGCTATCTGTATCCAGAACAGTCAATAAACATATAGATGAGCTAATAAACAAGCTGAATGTCATAAAGTTTAGCATATTTATTTTAAAACAAATTTTAAAAACATTTAATTTAAAAATTACATAATTTATGCTAGTGTTCCACATTAGTTTCTCAGGTCCGATGACACTTTATCAGAACTGACTCTGCATTCTCTCCACAGATGCCTACAGACCTGTTACGTTTTTCCAGCAATTTCTGATTTTGTTTCTGATTTCCAGCATCTGCAGTTCATTTTTTTTTGTTTAATTACCTGGCATCCAGAAACTCTGTAAAGAGTCTCCAACTCTTACTTAGAGTCAGAGATTTTGGATGGTCCCAAGTGACTCTCCACAGATGCCTACAGACCTGTTACGTTTTTCCAGCAATTTCTGATTTTGTTTCTGATTTCCAGCATCTGCAGTTCATTTTTTTTTTGTTTAATTACCTGGCATCCAGAAACTCTGTAAAGAGTCTCCCACTCTTACTTAGAGTCAGAGATTTTGGATGGTCCCAAGTGACATGGCTTATTGGTTATTTAGGGAAGGTTACAGGAATTACAATCTGTTTTAAACTCCTGCATATTTACCAAACTGACCAAATCCACCCAAACCCAATGACTCACACTGACTCTCTAACTTGACCCAACCCCTGACACCACTCCTGATCTTTCTGAGAGATGGGACTGCTCCTGGATTCTCCTCAATTCCCCTACCTCCTAGATCCATCATGGCCTTGATAAGTTTTCCCTTGAGTTCGATATCCTTCCCTGACACGTCATTTCATGTTAGCCCACTAGAGCCAACCTGACCCCTGACTCCTTCTGACCACTCACCGGGACTTGATTCCATCACTAATTCCCTTCTCCCAGAAACTTGACTGCCTCCACATCTTCACAGATGCATCCTCTCATTTCAATCTGACCTGACTCCCCACTCGATTGCCAATATCATGTCCTGAACCGTACCTGCCCCTGCCTCCACATCCACAAACTGGCACCCCTGACCTAGAATAAAAACTCATCTATTTACCAACCACCATATCCCCTTACCCACTTGTTGCCCAATGCCCTTACCCACCTGGTACCCAAACTCTGTCCCACTTGGCACCTCAGCCTTCACTCCTCCGGTCTCCCAAACCCTTTGCTCACCCACCACCTCAAACTCATGACCAACTGGGAATCTTACAAACCACCCCACCCACCCACATGGAACCCTGTCCCCTTATTTAGCTTACATTCTGACCTTGTTTCACTGTCTGTGAAAATGGTTTTAGCACCTTTAGGTCCTGGGATATGGCAGAAAATGTCATACCAAACGTTTCAGTGCTGATGCACTTTAGTTGTGGCTATCTGAATTCTTGGACTATGCCAAACCTTCAGCTGAGTGGGCTCCTGGCCAGATATTCATTTGATAAAATCCTCTAAAGATAAGTGTGTTTCATTTTCTATGATCGGAATCATAAATTACTCTATCTCTGCCATAGATGCTGCACAAAATTCTGCTGAGTGTTTCCAGTAGTTTTTGGTTATATTTCATAGTCCTGCCATTACTCTGATGTGAGTCCAATGGAACAGATTGAAAAATTGTTAAAAACGATGTGGCTTGTTATATGTAGGGGGTTGTCTGAGATTTTCAGATACAGTAATCCATAACCTAATCATGCAGGTCAAATGACTTGATCTGGCCCCCAAAATTAGATTATTCTTAAATCATTCCTGAGTAAAAGTTATTTTATGCAGAATACACACCGGTTACAGAATTCTGAATCAACTTATCACTGGTTTTGTAAAAGAATTGGAATGCTTTGCTTTTTGTACATTTTCCAGACTCGTACACAGTGCAGTAGTGAATGATGTTCCCAGAGCAAGATAGCAATTCCTTAGTGACATCATTAAAGCAGGAAAATAACTTGCAGCAGATTTCAAGGGATCTCCTTCGACTGACTATGCTTTAATTTACTGTCATTCTTTCACATAGCTTGTATCTTGCTGTGCTGCCAAAATGTTTCACTTGAGAGTGGAGGTTTGTATTGTTAACCTCCCTTGGTTTTAATTGGCTTGAATGCAATAATCTGGATAATAAATGCACTCTAGACAAAAGCAGGTGGTAAGAGCTTGGCCACTGCTGTCGTGCATTTTAGCTGAAGGTTGTGCATTATCCCATAAAATGACCTCGTGCTGTAAGTTGCTTAAACACAGGAAACACATTATGAAAATTGAAACACATTTACTTCAGTCCTTCAACTATTTCTTCCAGAGTGCCATTCCATTGAGACCAAAAAAAGGAAATCGCTCCCTTTCCTAGTATATCTTCATTTGACTCATTTGGTCATCCTGTATACAGTCAAACTGTTCCTTGCCTAGTTACCAATTTTACATACATACTTGGCATATTTCCACAATACTGGCACATTGCCATTAGGAAATGAAGGGTTTTGTACAGAAACAATAGATCAGTTTAGAAATGATTTCATAATGAAGCTATTACGTATTAGACAGAGCATAATTCAAACCAGCATTCTGATGTCTGTGAAACATTGATGTATTAGAGCAATGTGGCTTTGTGTCTAAAATAAATACGAACTTCAAGAATTTTTTTCACTCATACTGTCATCATTCAGACTGCGAAGATGTCACTGCATCTCAAAACTTCACTATCTCTTGAAGAATTTAGTAAAGCAGATAAAAAAAACACTGAAAAATGTATAAAGATGTATATTTTTTACTAATATTAAGCAACTAAAAGACTTGTGGCTTCCTTCCTGAGTGTTTTGACATTTTAAAAATTAATTCATGGAATCTGTGCGCAAGAAACTTAGGCCACTGTTTCATTGTGCAGTTTCTTTCTTACCATTGCACAATCCCCATCACATTTCCTCTAATTTTTGAGTGAGTATTGGTGTACCATTTTCTAGATGATATGCTGCGGTCCTGTTGCACTCATCCACCAAATGGAGACTGTTCAATAATACTCCATTCTGTTCTTTATCAACGATGGATAAGCTTTGGAGAGTTGAGTGTTACTTACCACAAAACTCCCTGACTTGTTGTTGTTATTATAGTATTGATGAAACTAACATGCTCGCAACCTCAGTCATGCTATTTGAGGTTTACTGGGATGATCGCTGTCATTGGTACTGAGCATTCTTCTTGGACAGATAAGAAAATGAACTTTTATACTTGAACTTGCATCTGCTCAGCATCTAACATCAGACAAATCTGTCATTACTATTTGTTCACCAAGCAGTGTTGCATTCTGAGTTATCTCAGTTAAAGATTAATCAATGAACACAAGTGTGGTATGCTCCTCATTGGCTATCTAATTGCTTGTGTCTTCTCAAAAACCATGCTGATTTTTCGGTGTGAACCCTTATTAGTGTTGATAACAGTGAAACACCTGCCAATCATTATTGTCACAGATGTCCATCTTGCTGACAGTATGAAACAAGTTATATGCCAATATTATTATCTTAATTAATTCTGTCTTCTGTTTGGGTTCCGCCTTGAGTCCAAAGAACCCTATGAAATCTACTACTGGTCCTTTGTCCAGTTGTTCTATGTTCAGCAACTGAATGTTCTTTGACCTGTTGTTCCATGACTGAATGCTCCTTGACCAGTAGCATTGCATACCCTTAAACCTTTCAGACCTTGACATACTTGTCTCTCAGGCACAATTGTTTAGACATCAGAAAAGGTGACTAATTCCAATGTGCATCCAGGCCACTGTAAGAGGAATCACAGCACCTACAACAAACTGCATTTCTGGCCTCACATGTGAAATTCCTCCACTGCAGATTTCATGGGACTATCACACTGTCAAAATTAAGCTACTCCAAGTCGATACTGATCCAACTCAAAATCCCAAGTTCATCATCAGATGGAGTTAATATTGCCTGCAGTTATGCCTGCTGCTTTGCAAGAATCCTTCTCAAATTGACACATTGATGAGACTTTTGTCATTTGCATAGATGATTTGGATGCGAGCATAAGAGGTACAGTTAATAAGTTTGCAGACGACACCAAAATTGGAGGTCTAGTGGACAGCGAAGAGGGTTACCTCAGATTTCAACAGGATCTTTACCAGATGGGCCAATGGGCTGAGAAGTAGCAGATGGAGTTCAATTCAGATAAATGCGAGGTGCTGCATTTTGGGAAAGCAAATCTTAGCAGGACTTAATGGTAAGGTCCTAGGGAGTGTTGCTGAACAAAGAGACCTTGGAGTGCAGGTTCATAGCTCCTTGAAAGT
>NC_057716.1:52721761-52754219 GCF_004010195.1 Chiloscyllium plagiosum | reverse complement strand
CCTTCCTATCGGAAAGATGTTATGAAACTTGAAAGGGTTCAGAAAAGATTTACAAGGATGTTGCCAGGGTTGGAGGATCTGAGCTACAGGGAGAGGCTGAACAGGCTGGGGCTGTTTTCCCTGGAGCGGCGGAAGCTGAGGGGTGACCTTATAGATGTTTACATAATGATGAGGGGCATGGTTAGGCTAAATAGACAAAGTCCTTTCGCTGGGGTCGGGGAGTCCAGAACTAGAGGGCATAGGTTTAGGGTGAGAGGGGAAAGATATAAAAGAGACCTAAGGGGCAACTGTTTCACACAGAGGGTGGTATGTGTATGGAATGAGCTGCCAGAGGAAGTGGTGGAGGCTGGTACAATTGCAACATTTAAGAGGCATTTAGATGGGTATATGAATAGGAAGGGTTTGGAGGGATATGGGCCGGGTGCTGGCAGGTGGGTCTAGATTGGGTTGGGATATCTGGTCGGCATGGACAAGTTGGACTGAAGGGTCTGTTTCCGTGCTGTACATCTCTATGACTCTATCTGAATCTCCAGGCTCTCCATGCAAAAGATGAAATCTCCTGAGCACTGTTCTCCTGTCATCTATTCCTAGTTCTTCTACTTGGGTTATTGTGCATAACATTGCATGGGCTCCTCTGATCCTATTCTCCATTCACCCTGCCCAACCCAGACATTTCCCACCCTCTTAGGAGCTCCAGTAATCCAATAGAGGATTAAGGGGCAGAGTACGTTTATGAAAAAGGAAGGTAAAATGATCACCATTGCTTTAGAAGCCATGTGATGCCTTTGAAATCTAATTGTATTGAATATAGGCTTTAATGGTGTGTTAATATCAGAATGCTGCATTCAATAACATTTCAGATTATGGTTTTAGTAAGGTGATTGTACATGAGGATCTGAGCCATGGAACACTTCCTAGTGAAGTCTTTGCATCATGACATTTATAATTGAAGACTTCACTAAGATGTGTTTGCATCATGACATTTATAATTAAACACATAGCCATTGTTGGAATGTTTAAATCTGAGGAACTTTGTTATGTATTGGCACATATTTGGTACAGTGTCTATTTGAAAAGTGTGTAGCTACTTTTGTCCAATAATCTCATTGAAAGCTATGCAACAAATACTGAAATTGATACTGTCCTGATTATCTCTTTCTGTTCCTCTTGAGAGTCCTCCTTTGTCGGTACCTAAATGCGTTTTGCTCCTTTATTTGACCTCTTGTAGGAGCAGTGCTATATCAACATTAGTAGAGTGGAACTTGGGTTCTCCAACAGTTTGTGTGCTGTTTAGTACACAACCAACTATTTGTGGTTTGGAACAAGCAATCTTCTGATGAATACTTGTCATATTTTTAAGTTGCTGTAAGTGTTTAAATATTCCTGCCACTTGGAAACTTTTCTTATGCTTGGAAGTGATATTATGCTCTTCCAGAATGTGATAGGTTTGGCATTAGTACATTAAGACTGGTGGAGATTCTCACTTAGTCCCCTTCTAGGCATGATCACTGGGACATAAATACAGAAATATGGTCATTCAGCCCTCTCAACCCAGTTCTGCCCATTCATTTAGATCATGGCTGATCAGTATTGGAAGCCCATCTATCTGTCTGAGTTCCAGAACCTTTAAAAATCTTGCCTAAGGAAAATCTGTCACTCACGAATTTGAAACTTCTGGTTGACATAGCCACAACACTTTTTAAGGGATGAATTCTAGGCTTATACTACTGTGTGAGTACTTTCTGACATTACCCTTGAGCAGGCTGGATTAATTATAAGATTCTGTCCCCTAGATCAAGATTCTCCCTCAAGAGAGAATAGTTTCTCTCTATCCATACCATCAAATCTATTACACTTCTTAAACACATCAGTTAGATTTTCTATATTCAAGGGAATCTGCATTTTTCTAAGGAAAACTCAGTCTGAGTTCACTACATTGAGAAAACATGCCATTACCTGTAAAAGTACAAACTCTCTCAGGATAAGAATTTATATCTACTGTGCATTTATTGTCTCCAATTTGTAAGATTACAGAAGAGGAAGTGCTGGTTGACTTAAAACACTAAAAGGTAGATAAATCCTTGGAACTGGATCAGATGTACAATAGAACTTTGTGGGAAGCTAGGAAGTGATTGCTCGGCCCCTTGCTGAGATATTCGCATCATCGATAGCCACAGGTGAGGTGCTGAAAGAGTGGAAGTTGGCTAAAATGGTGCCATTATTTAAGAAAGGTGGTAAGGAAATGCCAGGAAACTATAGACCAGTGAGCCTGACATCAGTGGTGGGCAGATTGTTGGAGGGGATTCTGAGGGATAGGATTTACATGTATTTGGAAAGGCAAGGGCTGATTAGGGATAGTCAACATGGCTTTGTACATGGGAGATCATGTCTCATTAACTTGATTGAGTTTTTTGAAGAAGTGGCAAAGAGGATTGATGAAGACAAAGCAGTGTAAGTTGTCTGTATGGACTTCAGTAAGGCATTCAACAAGATTCTGCATGGTAGATTGGTTAGCAAGGTTAGATCATATGGAATACAGGGAGAACTAGCTACTTGGATACAAAAATGGATCAAAGATAGGAGACAGAGAGTGGTTGTGGAACGTTGCTTCTTGGACTGGAGGCCTGTGACCAGTACTGTGCCGCAAGGATCGGTGCTGGGTCCATTGCTTTTATCACTTATATAAATAATTTGAATGTGAATATAGGAGATATGGGAGTAAGTTTGCAGATGACACCAAACATTGTCGGTATAGTGGACAGAAAAAAAGGTTACCCCAGAGTAGAATAGGATCTCGATCAGATGGGGCCGATACGCTGATAGACTGAGGAGTGGCAGATGTAGTTTAATCTAGATAAATGTAAGGTGTCACATTTTGGTAAGGCAAACCGAGGGCAGAACTTATAAACCACTGGTAAGGACCTGGGGAGTGCTGCAGAGCAGAGGGACCTTGGAGTGCAGGTTCATAGTTTGTTGAAAATGAAGACGCAGGTAGACAGGTTGTTAAAAAGATATTTGCTATGCTTACCTTCATTGGTCAATGCATTGAGTATACCAGTTGGGAGGTCATGTTGAGCTGTACAAGACATTGGTTAGGCCATGTTTGGAATACCGCATTCAATTTTGGTCTCCCTGCAAAAAGTAAGGTGTTGTCAAATTTGAAAGGTTCAGAAAAGATTTACAAGGATATTGCCAGGGTTTGAGGGTTTGAGTTATAGGGAGAGGCCAAGTAGGCTGGAGCTATTTTCCCTGGAGTGTCAGAGGCTGAGGGGGTAACCGTATAGAAGTTTATAAAATCATGAGGGGCATGGATAGAGCAAGTAGACAAGGCGTTTTCCTTGACTAGTGCAGTCTAAAACTAGAGGGCATAGGTTTAGGGTGAGAGGGGAAAGATTTAAAAGGGACCTGAAGGGCACCTTTTTCACACAGAGGGTGGTGCATGTATGCAATGAGCTGACAAAGCGGTGGAGGCTGATACAGTTGCAACATTTAAAAGGCATCTGGATGGGTACATGAATAGGATGCGTTTATAGGGAAATGGGCTAAATTGGACTAGATTAATTCAGGATATCTGATCGGCACGAATATGTTGGACCGAAGGGTCTGCTTTCATGCTGTACAGCTCTATGGCTCTATGACTGTAACTAATTCAGCAACTGAGACAATTATTTCCTTGTGGTTCAGACAAAAAGTTGACTTCTACATTTGAATTGCAAAAGTTTGGGATATAGCAGAGAAGGAGGAGAAAGTGAGGACTGCAGATGCTGGAGATCAGAGCTGAAAATGTGTTGCTGGAAAAGCGCAGCAGGTCAGGCAGCATCCAAGGAACAGGAGAATCGACGTTTCGGGCTTAAGCCCTTCTTCAGGAATCAGGAACACTGAAGGAGAATGGCTTTGAAAAACCAGGATTAGAAGTTTTAAAGCATTGACTTTTTTTTAAATTAAAAAATAAACATTTTTTAAACTGCTTGGCTGAGATACAATGTAGACAAGCTCAGTGATGAGTGGTGAATGGGATTGGTACAAGTTACATAGTCTGGGCAGAGTTGTTAAACTTAGAGATTGTCAAATGTTGAAGATCAGCCAGTAGGGCATTGACATAAAACCTGAAATTATTGGAGAAACTCAGCAAGTCTGGCAGCATTTGTGGAGAGAAAGCAGAGTCAATGTTTTTGGGACCCTTCTTCAGAGGAGTAAACTGAAAACATTAATTCTGCTATCTCTCTGCATATGTTGCCAGACCTGCTGAGTTTCTCCAGTAATATTTATTTTTGTTTCAGATTTCCAGCATTCACAGTTCTTTGTTTTATTGAAGGGTATTGGTATAATTAATTCTAGAGGTGACAAATGTATAACTGAAGACTTCAACAGCTGATGAACATGCAACATATGCAAAACTGTGTGCTGTTATGGGGGTCCAAATAGGCAGTGTTAATAATGGTGCAAATATGAGGTTAGAAACTCATCTGGTGTAATATGATACCAGCCTTGTGAATAGACTGGTTTGATCAAAGAATATTCCCAGAGTGATGGAGTCTGCAGCTAGGGAATAGGGTTTGGTGTGAGAATTGAAAACAATATCTTCAGCTTCCCCAGTGTTTAGTTGGAGCCAATTTATGTTCATTTAGTGATGGTTATTGGATAAGCAGTCTGATGATATACCAGCATTGGAGGAGTTGAAAGAGATGGTGGTGAGGTAGAGCAAGGTGTTCATGCCAAAATTGTGGTGCTGGGAAAGCACAGCAGGTCAGGCAGTATCTGAGGAGCAGGAGAGTCGCTGTTTTGGGCAAATGCCCTTCATCAGGAATGACAATGATGTGATCTTTGTGTCAACAGGCAAGGTGTTGTCAGTGTACTTTGAAAACCACTGCTGTGCTTCCCAGTGGTGTTACCAAGGGATTGCATCTAGATGATAAATTAAAGGAAGCAAAGATAGATTCACAGGGACACAAGAGATATTTGTATATGAGCAGGAAGAGAAACTATCGCAAGTGATATTCTGGATACAATTAGATAGTTAAGGACGGAACCGAGAAGAGTATCCCGTCCAGGTGAATGATGATGAAGAGGCATTAGAAGACAATGATGTGACCATTTCTGTCAACAGGCAAGTGTAGAAGAGCCATAAACAATGTTGCAGTCAAGAGGGATAGGTAAATTGAGTTATTTTAATATTTTAATCTTTTTCTGACTACTAAGAGGTGGTTTGTAATTTGTTCTTAATTCTTTTCCTTTTTAAAAGTAGGCAATGCTGTTAATTCCCAAGCCCTGCTTGTGAAATCCAAGTTATAATGGACCCACAACAAAATATTTTGGGTTATAAAAAAAAGTAGGATTTATTGATGCATTCAAGACCCAAGGGAAGAGTTTGGAACAAATAGTCATACTCACAAGCATTCAAGAAAGAAAGAAAGCACAAAAGGAAAAGAAGTTGCAATTATGAATTACTTAAAATCAAAAATATGATCATTAATTCATGTGAATAGGAGTCCAATAAATCAAAGTCCAATTAAGTCTTTCAGTTGACAAGTCTGGCAGAATTTCCTCTAATGGGAGCTTGAATGCAGGTGACTGTAATTGAAAGCACAGCAATATAATCCTAGTAGACTCAGAAATTAGTTCGCTTCTCTACCAAAGTTGGATTTTCCTGTATAGAGGACGATACTCGAAGTAGACTGAAGTGAAGCCAGAGCTGCTTTGTTGTGGACTGTAACAATGTAAAAAGCAGATTATAAATAAAAGTTAGCACTATGTCATTAAAAGCTTTTCAAACAAACCAGCAGTTTCAGTCATTGGGTAAGGCTCCTAGTTCAGGCACTCAGGTAATGGGATGGTTTTGATGAATCATCAAAAAGCATTGCATTCTTTAGAAGATACTTGCAGTGACCATGAGTGTCATCTCATTCATTGTAAGCTTCAATGGTTTCCTTTGTTTCAGTCTGTCTGAGGGAGACATTTTGCAGACTGATATTTTGTGTAGGTTTGTCTGGATTGTCTGTACAGTGTAATGTGCAACATTCAAGCAGGATAGGATAAGCTTTTGTGCTCTAGTCACTGCTGATTGGAACTTAGCAGAAGTTCTGGTCAACTGGCATCATGTGATCAATGGTATTCACATTGTTAGTCCAACAAAGTGCCCATTTAAAAAAAAAAACAAGAGAATATCATATTTTTTTTAAATTCTTTCTACACACCATCTGGACATTATGGTCATGTTGGATATCTTTTGTGCCCTCCAAAAAAATCAAACTTAGATTTCCAGGAAAGATGGGAATTGATTTGGGAGGTAACAAAGCATTCAAGGACTTTAGCAGGGAAAGGGAATTTTGTGATGGGATGGTTGTTTACAAGGACAGGGTGGGAGGGGAGTGTGGTAGCATGTATAGGTTTTCCCTCACTTTCTAAATCCATGAACTCAACCAGCTATAAGGACATGCTCAGTGGATGCTTAGGAACACAAAATCTGCGAGGTCCCCTCCAAATCAGTCACCATCCAGACATGGAACAATATCGTAGTTCTGTCACTGTCTTTGGTTCAAGATCCTGAAACTGTCTTCTTAACAGCAGTCTGTTTATACCTTTACAATGGGCCACAGCAGTTCAAAAAGACACTTCCTCAAGACTAGGGTTGAGCTCTAGGGAGAGGCTGAGTAGGCTGGGGCTGTTTTCCCTGGAGCGTCGGAGGCTGAGGGGTGACCTTATAAAGGTTTGTAAAATCATAAGGGACATGGATAGGTTAAATAGACAAGGTCTTTTCTCTGGAGTGGGGGAGTCCAGAATGAGAGAGCAGAGGTTTAGGGTGAGAGGGGAAAGATTTAAAAAGGACCGAAGGGGCAACTTTTTCTCGCAGAGGGTGGTTCACCAGAGGAAGTGGCAGAAGCTGGGACAATTACAACATTTAAAAGGCAACTGGATGGGTACATGAATAGGAAGGATTTAGAGAGATATGGGCCAAGTGCTGACAAATGGGACTAGATTAGGTTAGGATATCTGGTCGGGATGGAAGAGTTGGACCGGAGGGTCTGTTTCTATGCTATACATCTCTATGACTCTATTTCAATGGCAAGAAGGGAAGAGCAATAAATGCTGACCTAGCCAGCAACATGCCCATCCAATGAGCAAATAAAAAGGTGCAAGTTCAGGGCTAAGGCACTATAAGACATAGGAGCAGAAGTTAGGCCATTCAGCCCATTCAATCATGTCTGATAAGTTTCTCAGCTGAAAATGTGTTGCTGGAAAAGTGCAGCAGGTCAGGCAGCATCCGTGGAGCAGGAGAATCGATGTTTCTGGCATAAGCCCTTCATCAGCAATCCAACTAAGTTTCTCAACCCCATTCTCCTGCTTTCTCGCTGTAACCCTTGATCCCCTTGACACTCAAGAGCCTATCTCTCTCAGTCTTAAATATACTCAATGATCTGACCTCCACAGCCTTCTGTGGTAGTGAATTCCATAGATTCATCACTCTCTGGCTGAAGAAGTTTCTTCTTATCTCTGTTTTAAAAGGCTTCTCTTTACTCTAAGGCTGTGTCCTCAGGTCCTAGTCTCTCTTACCAATAGAAACATCTTCCCAACATCCACTCTGTCCAGGTCATTCAGTATTTTGTAAGTTTCAATTAGATCCCCCGTCATCCTTTCAAACTCCATTGTCAGCAAATGTTCCTCATATGTTAAGCGTTTTATTCCTGGGACCATTGTCATGAATGGGATAATGGGCTTTAGGATGCTTTATGTGGAGGTCTGGCTTGGTAAGATAGTAGAAGGGCAGGACACAGCAGAGGCAGCAGATTGAATGGTGGGAATTTTGTGACAGACCAATCCGTGCACATGTTGGAAGTGAATGTTGTGGAAACAGGGAGAAGGGCTTAAAAAAACAATGTCTGCATTAGAGAAATTAATTCACAGATTAATTTTGCATTAATTGTGAATGATTCTGGAATAGTGAGCAATTCTTGCAGATGAAAGGACGTCCTAATAGTGTTTTATCTGCTCAAGCCAGCTGTGGTGTTGTATTGCTAAACCATACGTCTGTCCTTTCAAATCTGTGCTCTGTGGATATAAAGAAGTAAAGATAAGTGCCGATAGGGCAATGGCAAGAATGAAAGAAAGTATTGGTTTAATTGGAGAGAAAGACATAAAAGATGGAGGTGAGGATGGAATTGACCAAATCAGTGGCTAGGGGTTACAAAAGTAAAAGTGACAGTAAGATCAAAAAGAGTCATAAAAAACAATAAAGAGTTTAGACTGTTCTGTAAACTTCAGTGTAGAAAGACCAAGCACTATTAAACATAGACTGCCAATTAATTATGAGCTTGTTTAATTTTCTGGCATGGACTAACTTTCCTCCAGGGCATTGTTTCCTGAGGTTTTTTTGAGCTTTATTGTAATAGTGTAGAAGGAAAGGATAAAGAGGCTGGAGTGCAAGTGGAAAGGGAATTTGATATAGCAAGTGATAAGGAACTGAAGTTGCATTTGTGAAGAAACAAAGGTATTCAGTAAAGTGGTCTCTTCATTTACATTTCATTTCGCAAACCTCACCATAGACAGTGGATGCAATATCGAAGATAGAGAATATGCAAGTAAATTGTTGTATCATTAGGGAAAAATGTTGCAGGGCCCTTTATGTCTAGTGTTGATTTTGGATTATTTTCTCCTTTTAAGAGACAGATACGTAGGATGAAGACTCTCTGCTTGACTCCATATGATGTGCAACCAGGTGTCAAGAATCATTCCAGATAATAAGTCCAATAAAGGAGCAACAGTAGATCATTTTCAGGCTATTATTGCTTCCTTTCATGTGGAGTCGACTTTCAAGAGAAGGAAGGAGGCAAGAATAATATACATGGTACACACTTCTGCTGATCCTTAGACAGTATTCATCACAGTCGCACAAGATGGCTGTAAACATTTATTGTCATAAGATATCACTACCTCCTACCTTGACTAGTTGAGTCAATGACCCTGGCATTGAGTTGCAAGGTGAAGGTTATTGGAGGATTAAACTAACTGTAAAGGCATTATGGGGCCCTCTTGTCATGCAGTGGTAACGTCCCTCTGGACTGGGAACACCAGGTTCAAATCCCACCTGCTCCAGAAATGTGTAATAACATCTCTGAACAGTTTGACTAGAAAAGCAAGTTAAGTTTTAAAAACTAAAAATTTAACTGCAAAGGCATTCTGTTTCCATTAAATCTGGGTTATTTAATTAGTTGGCATCTTTCACTGGAGATAAATATCTTCTTTATGGTTTAATTTATTTGATTCAATTAAATCTGTAAACTTGTAACTTTAGGACTTTTCTACTCCCTTCAGTTTCTGCAGAAAAAAAACTTTCTTCGCCAGTTTGAGGCCTTTGTGAACAGAGTAAGTAACTTTGTACCTTATTAACCAACCTTTCTATTCTCTCTACCTTGGCCCCAAAGAACCTAATACACTTCATTTAGATTCCTCCGTCAGCTTTCTGTGCTCCAAAACACCAATCCTAGCTGCCCAATATTTCCTTAAAACTAAAATTGTAAAAGTCCTTTGAAACCTCCTGTACACTTTCTCAAGGGCTGTCAAATATTTCCTATAATGCAATGATCAGAACTACATGCAACACTCCAGCTTTTATACTTTTGCAGAGTAAACTTTCTGTTGCTATGTTGCATGCATCGTCTAATAATGGCAAGAACTATTGCAACTTCTTGACATGTCCAGTTGCCTGTTCCAGCCATCTTTTGTGATCTGTGGACATTCCCTCCATTCCCTCCATTCTATCCTCAACAGTTCTCAATGTTTTTACCATTTATTGTGTTCCCTTATCTTGTTAGCCTTTCTCAAATGCATTTCCTCACTCTTCTCTGGATTGAACTCAATTTCCCACAGTTGAGCCCAACTAACTAGTCAATAAGAAGTATTGAAAATCCCAAATGGCAACTGTATCAACAAAAGAATGTCCAAGCTGTGGTCAGATATCAGTTTATTTTCCAGATTAACGCATGATGAATGCTTTGACTAAAATTCAAGAATGACTCCTGGACTAGGTCAGTAAGGGTTTCTTCAAAAAGTTTTGCTTGAATGTAAATTTTATTACCTTGTAATGACATAATCTTTCATTGAAGTTATTTTTTCAATGTCTGTGTGTTTATTTGAACATGACTAAAAGATGTGAAATTGATTAAGGACTTTCACAAAGGGACGTTGACTGCTCATGTTGAGAACTTTATGAGAAGATAAGATAGTCAGGGGAGATGGCAGTAGTAGGAGTGCTGCACATAGGCTTTCTAACTTCTATCTATTCTATCTTTATCCTGTGCTTGAATTGATTTCTGGAAACAGGAATGTCAGCAAGGATCCAGAATCATGCCCTGCCCATTAATTTTGAAGATCTCTGGTGCTGGCCTGATCAAGTTCTGCCTCTTTTTAAAATTCCACCCACTGATCTGGCACAGATTTACATCTAAGTTGTTGTTTCCAGTCCATGTCTGCTGAATGACATCTTAACTTAGTTGATTTAGTTTTAGTGTCATAGTGTCATATAGCATAGAAAAAGGGCTTTTTGGGCCCACCATGTCTACACCAACCAGCAAACACCAAACTTCACTAATACTATTAACAGGCATTTGGTTCATAGTCTACCATAACCCACCATTTTAAGTGCTCATCCAGTTGCTTCAAAATGTTGGTGAGAGTATCTGCCTCAACCACTATCTCAGGCAGTACATTTTGTATTTCTACCATCCTCTAAGTAAAAACATTTTTTATCAGATCTCGTCCAAGCCACTTGCTCTTTGCCTTAATCTATGCGTTCTGATCTTAGATACATCTGCCATGGGGAAGAGATTCTTATGATTTACTCTGTCTGTGCCTCTCATAATTTTGTACACCTCAATCAGATCACCCCTCAGCTTCCTCTGCTCCAGGGAAAACAAACCAAACCACTCTTGTGTCGCCTCATAACTGAGTCTTTTCATCCCAGAAAACATCTTAGTGAATCCCCTCTGCACCCTCTCCAGTGCAATCACATATTTTCAATAGTATGGTAGAATTATTGGTTTCCATCTATATTTCACTTGTGACCCGACCAGTGTTTCATAAAGGTGTAATAAGATCTCTTTGCTCCTATATTCTACATCTCAGTTAATGAAGGCAAGTATCCCCTATGCTAACTTCACTACCTTTTGTAATTATGTCGACATCTTCAGGAATCTATGGACGTATACACCAAGATCTCTTTGTTCCTCAATAGCAAGGACCTACCATTCATTATGCATTCCTTATTAGAGCTTCCAAAATGCATCACCTCACACTTATCAGAATTAAATTCCATCTGCCCAATTTACCAGCTGATCAATACCAGACTGTAGCCTGAGACCATCTTCCTCACTATCAACAACACCACCAATTTTCTTGTCCTTTGCAAACTTACAAATTATATATTCTACATTAACATCCAAGTCATTAAAATACATAATTAACAGCAAGGGTCCCAATATTGAACCCGGTAGTAGACCGCTGGTCACAGGCTTCCAATTACAAAACAACCCTCCACCTTCATCCTTTACCTCTTATTTGGAAGACCATTTTGGATACAATTTGCCACTTGTGTTGGATCCCATGAGCTGATACCTTTTGGATCAGCTTTCTGTATGGGACTTCGTCAAAGACCTGACTGAAGTCCATGTAAGAAACATCAACTTTTCCCCAGTGGAGAACTGTAGAATATAAGTCACACTGGTAGTTCAAACTATTGACCAGCTCACTCTGTGCCATTTTAACACAGTATTTCAGTTCCTTTTTTGGTTATCTTCTGATCTTTGTAGCTAGAATGATCAGAATCTGTAAATCAGAAACTGAAATGTCATAATTATTTCATTTTGAAATGTTATCTGAAACATTGTAGTGATTTTGTGCCCTTTACAAAAAACTATTAATTTTCCTAAAAATATTAGTGCAACTGTAAACTGGGAAAATGTATATTAAACTTGCATTGTTTTCCCCCCACTCCTTCACCATTGTAATTAGATTCATATGCCAGTGCTTAATAATAGGTTCATAGTTCATTTGTTTCTGTTTCCATTTCATAAATTTGACATGTTTCTGTTAACTTCAATCAGCATGTTGGAAAAAAATGCATCATGACATAGACTTGAGCCATTAGTTAAGAAGATGTGTCTAATAGGATAGACATTGGACTGCAATCAGTGGAAGAATGAAAGCATGTTCCAACATCAATTAATATTTTTATTTTGTTTTGTTTTGCTTGACTAGCAACTGACTGTACTTCAAAGCAAATCATTGTACATGATGCATTCAGGACATCTGTGATAAGGCATTGTATAAATAAAACTTCTATTTGATGTAAAATTGACTTCATTTATTTTCCTGGGATTTAATTACAAATGATTAATGCAACTCTAATAAAAAATAAAAATCTGTAAATATCTACATATTTTAATATTGGTAAAGAAGGTCCTGCCCATTTTTGACAATGTTGCTGATTGTAAATTTTCATAGAGCGTGTCTGATTTCATGCTACTACAGTGATTTCAATATTTTTAAATGTATTAAAATTCATATAAGTTTATTATGTACAAACAGATTGCAGATTACAAAATAATCTGACATACAGCTTGGAAAAATGTGCTGCTACATTTTCAGCCCTTCTGTCTATTCAGGACGAGATAGTATGGAACTTCCACAATCAATCATATTAATAATTTAACCAGGTTAGCATTAAGGTTGGGAATGTAAGTTCAGCCTGTGAATATATGCCTGCAAAGATATTTTCTTTTTACTTTTTGCCCAACATGAGTCTGCATTTGAAATTAATGAGACAAATTACATTTTACAAGGTGAAATGGTGCTGTCAAAACGATGATTTTCAGGATTTGTGCTACCTAATTAGTTATATTCAAGGAAGTTGTCATGACTGATGATAAAAGCTATGGAAGTGTTTCACAAATATTATTCGTGTTATCTGAAAGATATATTGTTATTTTTAGAGGAAAATAAGAGTACAGACTTTTAAAAGTGTGATGTCAACAGTCCAGGGACAGTATGTCCCTGTTAGGGTGAAGGGAAAAGCAGGCAGATTTAGGGATCCCTGGCTGATGAGGGATATTGAGGCTCTGGTCAGGAAAAAGAAGCAGGCATTAATTAGGTTTAAGCTATCGGGCTCAAGTGAATTCCTTGATGACTGTAAAAAATGTAGGAGCACACTTAAGATGAAAAACAAAAGAGCAAAAAGAGGGTATGAGATGGATCTGGCAGATAAGGTTAAAGATAACCCTAAGAGGTTTGATAACTATAATAAGAGTAAAAGGGTGGCTAGGGCAAGAATAGGCCCCATTAAAGATCAGCATGTCCATTTAGGTATAGAGCTACAAAAGCTGGGGGTGATCTTTAAAGAATATTTCTCCTCAGTTTACTGAGGAGAGAATCACGAATGCTGCATGCTGCATAAATAAGGGAAACAAGTGTTGATGTTTTGGACTGCATGCATTTTACCAGAGAGGAGCTGTTTGCAGCCTTAAAGTGCATTGAGGTGGATAAATACCCTGGGCCTGATAAAGTTCAACCTCAGATGATGTGGGAGGCTAACGAAGAAATTGCAGAGGCCCTTGCAGAGATTTCTGCCTCAACTTTAGCCACTGGTGAAGTTGTGGAAGACTAGAGAGTGGTAATGTGGTTCCCATTGTTTTAGAGAGGTAGCAAAGACAAACCAGGGAACTACAGGCCAGTGAGCCTGACACCAGTGGTAGGCAAGTTGTTGGAGAGGCTACTGTGGGATAGGATCAATCAACGTTTGGATAGTCAAGGTTTGAATACGGATAGTCAGCGTAGATTTGTGCGCGGGCCGTCATGTCTGACAAATCTTTTACAATTTTTCGAAGAGGTAACGAAGAGGATAGATGAGGGTAGGGCAGTGGATGTTGTCTATATGGAGTTTAGTAAGGCCTTTGACAAGGTCCCGGACAGCAGGCTAGTCATGACGGTTAGGTTGCATGGTATTCAAGGAAAGCCAGCTAATTGGATTCAAAACTGGCTCGATGGTAAGAAGCCTGGAGGGTGATGATTGAAAGTTGTTTCTCGCAGTGGAGGCCTGTGACTACTCATATACGACAGAGTTTGGTGCTGGGACGTCTGTTATTTGTTATTTACATAAATGATCTGGATGTAAATGTATAAGACCTGTTCAGTAAGTTTGCGGATGATACAAAATTAGGAGGTATTGTTTATAGTGAGGAAGTTTATCAAAAATTAAAGCGGGATCTTGATCAGATGGGGGAGTGGGCTGATGATTGGCAAATGCAATTCAATACAAATAAGTGTGAGGTGTTGCACTTTGGAAAGTCAAACCAAGGTATGACAGTACGGTCCTGAGGATGTTGTAGAAAGCAACGTCTCAGGTAGATAGGGTGGTGAAGAAGGTATTTAGCATGCTGACCTTCATCGGTTGAGGCATTGAGTACAGGAGTTGGGACATTGTTACAATTGTATAAGTTCTTGGTGAGGCTGAAGTTGGAGTATTCTTCTGCTCCCTTTGCTCCAAACCCAATCTCACCATCAAACCAATGGATAAAGGGGGTGCAGTGGTAGTTTGGCGCACTGATCTCTACACCGCTGAGGCCAGGTGCCAACTCGAAGACACCTCTTCTACTGCCCCCTTGACCAGGAGCTCACCCCCTCCCCATCACCAAATCTCATCACCCCAGGGGATCTCCCACCCACAGCTTCCAACTTCATAGTTCGGGAAACCTGCACCGCCCGATTCTACCTCCTACCCAAGATCCACAAATCTGACTACCCTGGCCAATCTATTGCCTCAGTCTGCTCCAGCCCCATTGAATTCATCTCCACTTAACCCGATACTGTCCTATTCCTCCTCGTCCAGGAACTCCCCACATACTTTCGGGACACCAACTGGGCCCTCCACCTCCTCCAAGACTTCCGTTTCCCCAGCCCCCAATGCCTCATCTTCACCATGGACATCCAGTCCCTCTGCACCTCCATCCATCATGACCAGGGCCTCCAAGCCCTCCATTTCTTCCTCTCCCAATGTCTCTACCAGTACCCTTCCACTGACATGCTGAATTGGTCCTCACCCTCAACAATTTCTTCTTCAAATCCTCCCACTTCCTCCAGATGAAAGAGATAGACATTGGCATCCAAATAGGCCCCAGCTATGCCTGTCTCTTTGTTGGCTACGTAGAACAGTCCATCTTCCAAAGTTAAACCGGCACCACTCCTCACCTTTTCCTCCGCTACATTGATGACTGCATCAGCGCCACCTCGTGCTCCCACAAGGAGGTTGAACAGTTCATCAACTTCACCAACACATTCCACCCCGACCTTAAATTCACCTGGACCATTTCTGACACCTCCTCCCCTTCTTGGACCTCTCCATCTCCATCAACGATAACCAACTCAACACCGACATTTTCTACAAAGCTACCGACTCCCACAGCTACTTGGACTACACCTCCTCTCACCTTACCTCCTGCACAAATTCTATCCTGTATTCCTAATTCCTCCACCTTTGTCCCATCTGCTCTCAGGAGGACCAGTCCCATCACAGAACACACCAGATGGCTTCCTTCTTTAAAGACCACAACTTCCTCTCCCACGTGGTTGAAGATGCCCTCCAGCGCATCTCATCCACGTCCCGGACCTCTGCCCTCGAACCTCACCCCTCCAACTGCAACAAGAACAGAATCCCCTTAGTCCTCATCTTCCACCCTACCAATCACCATCATCCGCAGGCATTTCCGCCAGCTACAAACGGACCCCATCACTCGGGAGATATTTCCCTCACCACCCTTACCCACTTTCTGGAAAGACCGTCCCTTCCGTGGCTACCTGGTCAGGTCCACACACCCCTCCACCGCCAACAACCCACCCTCCTCTCCTGGCACCTTCCACTGCCAACACAGGAATTGCAAAACCTGCACCCACACCTCCCACCTCACCTTCGTCCAAGGCCCTAAGGAGCCTTCCACATCCATCAAAGTTTCACCTGCCCTTCCATACATGTCATTTATTATATATGTTGCTCCCGATGCAGCCTCCTCTACATTGGGGAGACTGGACGCCTTCTCGCAGAACGTTTCAGAGAACATCTCCAGGACACCTGCACCAATCAACCCCACCTCCCAGTGGCCAAACATTTCAACTCCCTCTCATAGTCTGTCGTGGACATGCACATCCTGGGTCTCGTCCATCACCACTCCCTTACAACCCAACGCCCGGAGGAAGAATGCCTCATCTTTCCGCCTTGGGACCCTTCAACCCCATGGCATCAGTGGTCTTCACCAGTTTCCTCATTTCTCCTCCACCCACCTCACTCCAGTTCCAATGTTTTAGCTCAGCACCATCCTCATGACCTATTCCACCTGTCAATGTTCCTTTCCACCTATCCACTCCACCCTCCTCTCTGACTTATCACCGTTACCTCCACCTCCATCCACCTATTAGCTATCTTCTCCCCAGCCCCACCTCCTTCCATTTATCTCTCTACCCCTGAGGCTCCCAGCCTTATTCTTGACTAAGGGCTTTTGCCCAAAACGTCGATTTTCCTGCTCCTCGGATGCTGCCTGACCTGCTGAGCTTTTCCAGCACCACTCTAATCTTGACTCTAATTTCCAGCATCTGCAGTACCCACTTCCGCCTACTTGGAGTATCGTGTACAGTTTTGATCAGCCTGTTATAGGAAAGGCATAGTTAAGTTAGAAAGAGTGCACAGAAGATTTATGAGGACGTTATGAGGACTAGTAAGGAGAGGTCGGCCAGGATAGGACTCTGTTGCTTGGAACGTAGGAGAATGTGGGGTGATTTTATTGAGGTTTATAAAATCATAAGGGGCATAGATAGCCTTTTTCCCAGGGATGGGGATTTGAAAACTAGAAGGCATAGGTTTAAGATAAGAGGGGAAAAATTTAGGAAGAACCTGAGGGGCAACTTCTTCACACAGAAAGTGTTGCATATATGCAATGGGCTTCCAGAGAAAGTGGTTGAGGAAGGTACAATTGCAACATTAAAAAAAACATTTGGACAGGAAAGATTTAGAGGGATAGGAAAGATTTAGAGGGATATGGACCAAATGCACGCAATTGGAACTAGCTGAATGGGCACATGGTCAGCGTGATTCCTGATGAAGGGCTCATGCTCGAAACATTGATTTTCCTGTTCCTCGGATGCTGCCTGACCTGGTGCATTTCCAGCACCACTCTAATCTTGACATGGTCAGCATGGACCAGTTTGGACCGAAGGACCTGTTTCCATGCTATATTAATCTTTGACTTTATGACTATAAGTCCAAAGCAGAGTTTTGTCCGTGACGCCCCAATTACCATGGCAGGACCTGGAATTATGCACCACTTCCATTTTCTTGCTTTTCCCTGTTTTGGTTGTGATCAGAATTAAAATTTCAAGTGATGGCAACATGCAAGGGAAGCACATGCAATTCCACGACAGGCGAAGCTCCTTCATGCTGACACTGCTGTATCTAAAGGTAGGATATAGAAGAACTTCCTGGGAAAATAGGGAAGCTGTCCTTCACAATGAAAGTCCTTTCTGCCCAAAAGCAATGCCATTAACAAAATACTTACTGAGAGCACAAAGGTGGCATGGATTTTGTGTTTTTTTTCAACTTTAAATTTTACGTCTAAACAATTCAAATTCCATGGTTTCAATTTCTTCATGTGTGCATTGTATCATCATTATTTATTGAAACTAGCTTGCTGAGATGGCTAAATGTCATGGTGCACCCTCATGATTGGTATGTGTTGATGGTTCCAGGAGAGTTCAGGAAGAGCATTGAGTGTAGGAGTTGGGAGGCCATGTTGCAGTTGTATAGGATATTAGTTAAGCACATGTGGAATATTGTGTACGATTCTGGTCTCCCTCTTACTGGAAGGATATTGTGAAACTTGAAAGAGTTCAGAAAAGATTTACAAGGATGTTGCCAGGGTTGGAGGGTTTGAGTTATTGGGACAGGCTGAATGAGCTGGGGCCATTTTCCCTGGAGTGTTGGAGGCTGAGGGGTGACTCTATAAAGGTTTATAAAACCATAAGGGGGATGGTCAGGGTAAATAGACAAGGTTTTTTCCCTGGAGTGGGGAGTCCAGAACTATAGGGCATAGGTTTAAGATGAGAGGGGAAAGATTTAGAGGGACCAAAGGGGCAACCTTATCACACAGAGGGTGGTGCACATATGGAATAAGCTACCAGAGGAAGTGGTGGAGGCTGATACAATTACAACATTTAAAAGGCATCTGGGACTGGATTAATTTATGATATCTGGTCGGCATGGATGAGTTGGACTGAAGGTTCTGTTTCTGTGCTGTACATCTGTGACTCTATTGGAAGAAACATTGTTATGTTTTGTATTTACTCTTTGTTGAATATTTATTCAAGTGTCCAGTATTGTACTCTCAGCAGTGATAACTGAAATGTTATAGGTGAGCTTAAAATCTTGCAAGGACTGGGACAGTGTCAGAGGCCACATCTGGACACAACTCCTTTGGGCCCTTCTCCATTTTGATTGACTGTTCTTTACATACACATACTCCCTACCTCACCATTGACTGACCCTTGTAATTCAAAGTATTCATGTACACTGCCACTCTCCTGTATAGCTTTGTGTCATCGAGTTCTACAAGGAAAACTACTGAGATTGGCTGCAACTATACAAAGCCAACTGGTACACAACACTGTTAAACTATTATGAACCAGGTGAGATTGTCATGTACCACTGGCTTTATCTTAAAGTATGGCTTTCTCAAAAAAAGTTTTGCACTATGAGTCTTCATTGGCATGGAAATATATTACAAAAATGAGCCCATCAGTGCTGGCATGAGGTACTATCCACTGCAAAAACCCACCAACGTTATCTTTACATTTCTACTCGCTGTATCGTGCCAAATTCAGTCACACCATCTGCCATGTTTTCCAATTGTGCAGCTCCTTAAAATCCACTCCAAGGATACTAGTAACCTGTGAAAAATGCCTACAAATCTTTATTGTCTTATACTGCATACCAAGTTGGTTTTTTACAAGCATTTTTATCGTCATCTATCTTAAAGTTACTTAATCAATTTTAAGTAACTAGATTAGCTGTGTGAAAATCTTCTTGAGTCATCCATCATTGTTGCTAGGATAAGAGTTCTACAGTTTGATTTACTGTTCATGAAGCAGCATTTGGAACAGTAAAATATGCATAAACGCTTAAATCTTTGTGAATCTATAATGGTAGTAAAACAACAGAGAAAGTAAGGTTGGTCATCAAAGAAAATAATAGTCCATGTACTTCCTCCAATCCACATAAGTAAAACATTATAGACTACTACACAACATCCATTAATCATTTTGGCACCGCAGTGCATATTTTAACCAGTAAATGATAGCTGAAAGATCAAAAGTATATTGCAATTGAATTTACTTACAGTCATAATTCCACAGGACTGAAATAGAATTTTATTATTTCCATTTATCCATTGTATACACTCTAAAGGAATGGCAAGTGCATAGTTGTTCTTAAAGCTAGTAATGGACTTTTCCTGTATCAATTCAGCTGTATCTGAAGGTAAGAGACTGTTTCCTAATTGTCATGAAGTTGAAGGCATATACTCTACCTTTTAAGAGAGATTGAATGTGGTTTTGCACTAACAGCTGACAAGCACCTGTCATATGACTAACTAGCAGTCCCAGAGTGTACTGGAAAATTGAAAATATGTAACATTTAGCCATGAAATAGATATCTGAGGTGGTTGCTGTTTTGACAACAACTTGAATTTAACCAATCAGTTTAAATTGTTTCTCAAGGTACTAAAATTCAATTGAGTTTGAATGTATTGTTTTGCCAACATCGAACTAATGAGACGATCTGATGTTGGGTCCATAAAAAGACAGGCAGTTTGAAAGTCAGACAAAATAACTGCCGTCAATAGAGTAACTGCCATCGAAACATTCTCTATCAAAGATACCTTTTCATATGAAACCTCTTCATAGTAAAAAAGAAAGAAGACAACCCAGGAATATCTTCAGCTGAAAGAAGAAAGACACCGATGACGACAGCTGCTGCATAGTTTTGAAATTAAGTCGATGTAAGTTTAGCGAGTGTTTCATTGGAACAGTATAGTGTTATAAAGTTGGAGGCAGATAATAAGCATTTCAGAGAATGTTGGGGGAGGGGTGATGGGGGGGGGGGGGCTACCAGTTATGCATAGTTGTTGTTTAATGTTCACTTTTAGAAATTAGAGTAAATCGATGTTGTTTTCTTTAAATTGTAGAATTTGGGAGTTCTCTGTCGCTTATATATTTTAACAAATTGCAGGGTAAGATGAACTTTTCTGGGTGTTTACTTTAGTTAACAGAGGGATTCACCACCATGTCGTAATGCTAATGAAAAGGGAAAAGAAAATGACTTTTTTTCTAAATGCATGTTCAGGGCATTTTGTCAGACTCAAGTAACATGTTGCTACTGGAGATTTGAAAATTAATCCTGTTGAGAGCAGATTTAGCTGAATGTCATTTTGCATTTTAGTAATACTGGGGCTTTTGCTTTAACACATGGATGACAACACAAAGTTGATGCTTAGCATTTATTAGGTGATTTTAGAATTATGTTATAAGAGCCTTTGGATTTGTACAAAGGAACTCAAGAAGTGTTGATAATGTGGAATTCTAAATCATTTAAAAATTCCCAGATTTTTTTTTGTTCCGTCATGCTTTGTGATGAAATGCTAAGCTGCAAAACAGTTGAATTTTGTTTTATCCTGTACCTTGCAAATGGTTCCTTTCAAATCGCTGCACAACCCTGTCTCTTCCCCATCACTATAGGAACATAGAAATAGGAGTAAGCTATTGACCCCATCGAGCCTGCTTTGTCATTTAATGTAGTCATAGTTGATTGAGCACTTCAATATCTTGTACCCACAATATCCCTATAACCCTTTATATCATGCATTGTCAAAAATCTATCAACCTCTCCAGTTGTCAATAACATAGAATTCCAAAGACTCACCACTGAGTGTAAGGGGAGGCAATGATATATTGACAATGCCATTGGACTAGTTGTCTAGAAACTTAGGTAAATGTTCTGAGGATGTGAGTTTGAATTCCACCATGGCAGATGGTGAAATTTGAATTCAATAAAAATCTGGAGAGAAAGCTCGCCAATGGTGACCATATAACCATTCATTCACTAATTTCCTTCAGGAAAGGAAATCTACTGTCTTTACCTGATGTGGCCTGTATGTGATTCCAGTTCCACAGTAATGTGGTAGACTCATGAATGCTGTTTTTGTAAATAGGGATTGCCAACAAATGCTGCCTACTCAGTGATGCCCAGTGATGAATGAATAAAAAGAAGTCCTCACCTTGGTTCTAAATGAGATTCCCCTTCTTTGTAAATTGTGCCCCCTGGTTCTCCACTCTCCAACCAAGGGAAACAGCTTACCTGCATCTACCCTGTCTAACCCATTATGTAATTTGTACATTTTAATGATCACCTCTCATTCTTTGGAGCTCTAGAGACTTTAGGTCCAGTTTACCCAATTTACTCATAACCTGAGTACAAACCTGGTGAACTATTATTGTACTCCCTCAATGGCAATAATGTCTTTTGCAACACAAGGATATCAAAACTCAGTATCCCAGGTGTGGTTTAACCAATCTTCTACACAATTGAAGCAAGACTTCCCTATTCCTGTTTTCAAATTCTCTTGCAGCCAAGATAAATATTCCAACAGCCTTCCTAATATGTTGTTGCACCTGCAAATACTAGCCTTCTGTGATTTATTAACAGGAACAGAATATTTACTTATTTGGCTCAGTATCATGGTTAGTTTTATAATGTTCTTGTACAGTTCCTTGGAGCATTTGATTGTGTTACTGGAATCACTAATATTACTTGAAGCTGTTGATCCAGTGAGAAGAGGAGTAAGTGACTGGACTGACAGCGACAATATCTACATTTGCCTGCAGCCTTATGCAAATTGTCTCCCAGATAAAGCAAATTCTGGCTGTTTGGATAATTTATTGACATTCTGGATATATACTTTGAGGTGTTAGGACCACGTCATTCATATCTGGACCTAGTAAAGGGTTACCAAGATTGAAAGCTTTTATCATTCGGATAAAATTAAACACTTTTACCCATGAAGGATATTTTTATTGGATTATTTCTTGCTGGGAACTATGGCATTAAAATTAGTTTCAGTTGGCTGTATTGAAGGTGTAAATTGTATTTAATACCATTTCATAGACACTAAAATGCATCTGGTTGTTTCACGGGAAGAACAGTTTGGTCTTATTAGATATCATTAATCAACCTATACAGACATGTTATGACACATGTCTGGAACAGTTGGGACTTGAACCTAGACTTCTGGCTCAGGGTGTAGGGATACTATCAGTGCACACCAAAAAACTTAAATCTTGTCTTATTAAGGTCAGTTAAAGGTAAAACCTTGTCATCAGTCAGTCCATCAATTTCTTCAATAATAATTAAGTCTGAAATGCATGTAGTCTCAAGTTGAAAGAACTAAAAGAGATCAGTGATATAATGGAAGGAGCCATACCGCATTTCAATTCAAACATTTGGTGAATAGCTGCCTACTTATGTATGGGAAGCACAAGGGGAGTGGTTCCACTTTGTGGAAGCCCTTTGCCACCAAGGTAAAGTCCAGCAGTTTTATTTGAATTCACAAGCTTTCAGAGCACTGCTCTATCATCAGGTGAAGTGGAGGGAAGCACACAGGCACAGAATTTATAGGTGTCTATGTGCTTCCCTCCACTTCACCTGACAAAGGAGCAGAGCACCAAAAGGTTGTGATTTCAAATAAACCTGTTGGATTATAACCTGGTGTCATGTGACTTTTGACTTTGCCCACCCCAGTCCAACACCAGCACCTCCACATCTCAGAAGAGATAGCGTTTATCCATTGTTCAGGTTGCTTCCATGCATTCCATGGCTGTACCGGTCCTGTGACTCAATATGCTGGGTGTTTATCAGGAAAAGACTGGATGCTTCCCACAGCATCCTGCACTTCCTCTGATAGGGATGTCCTCTCAAAAGATGGACAGAACTTCCACAGCTTACAAGGCATTATGGTACTAACACTGCATTCTGAAGTATTTGGATCTCTGCCCTTCTCGGCAGGAAGATTATTCTAATCCACATTTTTGACAGGAAGGGTATTTTCTATGTTTTATGTTCAAACTGGTGCAATTTTCTTTTTCTTGCAAAAAGTAAGTGACAATACTTACTGGTATTCAAAAGTTGTCAGTTTATTATGTGTTCAGTGTACAGTACATCATTTTTAATACTTTATTGGATTCTTCGCTTTAATCGGAAATTAAAGTAGCTTTGCTTTCCAAAGCTGTGATTGTGGAAGTTGGGAGGTGGGGGTGGGAGGGGGGATGTACAGATGATGTAAATAGTAATACAGTCAAAGACTAAAGTGGAAGTGATTAAAAATAATACCTGTACAGCTGAATAAACAGTTTAAGACCTCTCCAAGGGCAGATCGTAATCAAATTAGAATTTTTGCCAAACATCCTCCATTTCAGTAGTTTATTTGCATCAGCATTTTAAAGATGTCTGAAATAAGTTGTGCACTTTAGCCAATGGCATCTTATTGTTTGAATTGATTACTTTTAACATTGAATGAAAAAATAGGAGGAATGGATAAAGCACAGCTAACTGTGAAATATGAATTGTATCTGCAAGATTGAGTTCTAGTTAGTCTCTTGGGGGGATACATTTATCATATCCAATGATCTATACTCTATTTATAGCCTGTGAAATGAGGAGAGGAAACTAGACATACAACTCTGTTCGTGTAATATTATGCCAATGGAAGCAAAGCTTTTGTTAAACTTCCAACTAAAACTTGAGAGAATTGGTGAAGTGATGAAATAAGCCATTTTTAATCTTGGCGTGATTTACTTTCTCTGACCATTCCAACACCATTTTGAATGCTATGTCCCACATGAATAATTTTAATACATCAGTCTGAAATGTTGACCTATTGCCATCTACATTTCAAGCTATTAAATTGATTTTCCAGAACTATATAAGTTGAATGTTACACTTCAACATGTTTAGAAACACAGAAACATAGAAAAATAGCAACTTGAATAGGCCATTCAGTCCACCGAGCCTGCTCTGCTATTCAGTATGACCATGTTTGCTCATCCAACTCAGTAGCCTGTTCTAGATTTCACCCCATTCCCTTTGATCCCTTTAGCCCTTAAACTATATTTAACTCCTCCTTGAAGACAAGAAGAAAACAAGTTTTGACTAGAGGATAACTGGAATGTGCCTTCAGGGTGGTCATGTGACTGTGTTCTGAATTTAGTGACTTTGTGCATTATTGCTGCTTTCATTTGGGAGTTCATCCCTGCAGATTGGTGGTGGAAGATTATAGAACTTAAGGCTCTTGCAGTTATCGTTGGCCATTGGACAGATACTGAAGTGGATGTCAGCCCGATTTTCCTGCTGCAGCTCATTCTCCAAATCTCAGGTTTAAATTTGAGTCATTTTAAACAGCAAGCCAATGATGGAAAAGTGCTGAATTCACATTTCATGTAAACAACTAAAGGACATATTGTCACAGAATTGGGAATGCCTTTGGGGAGAAAAAGATAGCTCAATTTATTATCAGTTTTCATTGAGGAGGCAAAGGAGATATTAGCAATAAATAAGGAAAGATAGGCAAAGGAATATTGCTTGATGTGAACAATGAAAGGATACTGGCTAATAATCACTCTAACTGTGCTGCCTTTCATTTATTGCCACTGAAAAGATAACTAACTATGGCCAGGTCCCTCTGAGAAAGTATAAGACATAAACAGGTTTTATGTGATGAATGATTTCAAATGAATTTTACTGGAGTTTACAAGTGCTTGCTTTATGTATTTTCCCTTTCAATGTCCGAGGCATCCAGCATATATTGATCTTGTCTTTCTGCCCATCAAACTGACACTGGCTCTGCTCACCCTGGACAATGTCCCAGATATTTTCCAGTTGCATTTCTCATCCAGAGAAAGGCAATTGATGGAAGAGAACACTCTCAGCACTGGGCCCTGCCTGATGTCACCAGTACTTCTGGCCCAAGAGCCTCCTTGCTATCTTTTACCATGCTGGACACCAACAGACCATTTCCATCCATTCATTCATGTTGGAGACATACCACATTGAATGTAACCTCCAACTGTTCTCTGTAGCCCTGAGGGAATGACATTATACCTTAATGCAGTCTACAGTTCTCCTCTATGCTCCCATGTGGAGGCTACAGTGGTGATCACTCCCAGAATGATGATGTTCCACCTACTCCCCATGTACTTGAGTTTCCCATTTGTCCCCACCTTTTTGCCTACCTTTATCTATGCCTCTGCTGCCCACCTGGTGAGTCAAGGCTCTTTTCAGCAGTGACTGCCCCACTTTGTAATGACAGTACCCTCTTACACCATCCTCAATAACCAATGCACAGATTCCTATGGTCTCTGGAAGACTTCGAAAAGCAGCCCCTAGACAGATCCTGACCACTTTGTTTGCAAATCCCCGACAAATAAAACTAATCATGCCCCATTCCCTGAACTGTAGTCCGACAAATCCCCTGAGTGTGATGACTTGAGTGGATGACTAACCGTGGCCAAGCCCCACAGACTGTGCTTATCACTGACAGTATGGGGGCCCTCTGACTAGGTTGAGAACTAATCTTCAGACAGTTTCTGACATGGGCATTTTGTTGACTACACATGCAATGTGTTTGCTGCGGAGGCTGCTGGCACATTAATGTCTCCATTTGTTGGGTACTGTTCAGAGAGATGATGCCCACTTCCCCCTGGACAAATCTCCAAGGACTACCAGACGGTTTGTGGGACTGCAATAAAGAGCATGTCAGGACAGCACTACTGATAGCCTTTGTCTATGGCTGAAACACCAATGTACCAACAGGGAGTCAGCATAAAGGGCCCATTTTCAGTGGAGTACCACAGGGATCAGTGCTGGAGCCACGATTATTTACAACATACATTGATGACTTGGATGAAGAAAGTGAATGCACTATCACCAAGCTTGTGGATGACACAAAAATAGTTGAGAAGGCTACAGTGAGAATGACACAAGGAGACTATAGAGGGATATAGACAGGTTAAGCAAGTGGGCAAAAAGTTTGGTAGATGGAATATATGTGGGAAAATGTGAGGCTATGCACTTTGGCATGAAGAACAGAATTGCTGAATATTATTTAAATGGAGAAACTACAGAAAACAGCAGTATAGAGGAATTTGGGGATTTGTTGTGCATGAATTGCAAAAGCTAGCATCTTACTTCAGCAGCAAATAGGGAAGGCAAATGGATTGTTGACCTTTACTTCAAAGGGAATGGAGTATTTCACACAGTACTTCACACAGAGGGTGGTAGACGTTTGGAACGCATTGCCAGCAGAGGTGGCAGAGGCAGGCACGGTAGATTCATTTAAGATGAATCTGGATAAATGCATGAGTAGGTGGGGAGTCGAGGGATACAGATGCTTAGGATTTGACCGACAGGTTTAGACAGTACATTTGGATCAGCTCAAATGTACTTTGGCTTGGAGGGCTAAAGGGCCTGTTCCTGGTCTGTAAATTTTCTTTGTTCTTTGTCTTTATAAAAGTAGGGAGGTTTTGCTAAATCTATACAGACTCTAGTCAGCCCATAGCTAGAAAACTGAACAGTTTCCTTAACTAAGGAAAATATATTTGCATTGGAGGGAGTCGAGAGAATGTTCACGAGGTTGAATCTGGGTATGCAGGAATTTTTGCAACAGGAAATGTTGAGTAAGTTGGGCACAATAGCGTTTAGAAGAATGAGAGACAACCTTTTTGAAAGATGTAAGATTCTTGAGGAGGATGGGTTTGATAAAGTATATGTGGAAAGGTTGTTTCCCCTTGTGGGAGAGTTTTGGATTAGAGTGCATAATCTCCGAGTAAGGAGTCATCCATTTAAGACACAGATGAGGAAAAATTTCTTCTCTTGGTGGTTATTGAACTTGTAGAATTTTTTTACTGCAGAGAGCTATAGGCAGAAAGTGGTGCTAAGGATTTTCAGATCAGTCATGATCTCATTGAATGGTAGAACCGACTTGGGGGCCTGAATGGCCAACTTTGCTCCTACATCTTATGTTCTAACAAGTAAGGCATGACAAGGCAAGGCAAGACATTGATGAGCATGCAGATAGGCACTAACTGAACGAGTGCTAAGAGAGCAAGCAGCAGCTTTGCGATACAGCCTGGTCCAAAGTGTGAGCTGGGCATCTGCATTTCAATGTTCATTGTCAGTATACCTTGCAATGCAAGTTTGTGTTTTTAAGCATCCTGTAAGTTGATCGGAGAAGTGCATGATGATTGTGAGGGTTGGCAAATGTTAGATGTCAATGGCTGTGGTTGAGGGGTGCTTGTGATTAGTGCCTATGTATCATGCCCTGAGTTGTCGTTTGGTGCTGAACAACATGGAGACTTTTCGCAGTCAATGGCGAGCTGAAGTTGCCAGGCACTTCTGATTCCATGTTGAGAATTCTTTATTGCTCAATGAGCAAAACGTGCTCATTGCATTTGGCAAGATAGGAAGTGGAATAATATCGAGGCAAGTTGAACATTAAAAAGTGTTCAACAGGCAGTAATACTCTATTAATTGGCAACTTGGCACTCCTCGCAAGAAACATGCCTTGTCCCTTGGAAATTGCAGAAACAATCCAGTGATTTGCTCTCGATGTTGAGATGGCCCTCACTGAGCTTCTTGTCCAAATCATCTGCCACCAATTTCTCTGTAGCCTACGTCATTCAGACTCCTATAAGATTTTCATCCACTGCCTCTGTTCAAGAAAACCATTTTTAATGGGCTACAAAGACCCACTCCATATTGTTGGCTTACATACTGTGAATGTTACTGAGAACTGAAATAAATTAAATTGTGCAAAGTGGTGGGTTAAGATCAAATGAAACCAAAATATTTTTCTTCAGAAATTATAAATAATTTCACAAAGTTCTGCAGATATCTTTGATCTTTTTCCTCCTTACATCTTTTTTTCCTGTGTCTGCAGTGTCTAAACAGGTTTCCTGACTCTGGATACTGTTTCAAGTAAATTCAGTGGTATAGATGCCCGGCTTAACATTATTATAGGGTAAAACTGGGAGCCCATCTGTTTGAGTGTCTTGTTGTTGACTGCAGACAGGGTTCTTCTGGCACTGCCTGATTAAAATGGTTGTGGCTATAATCCAGCCTCCTCCTTGTCAATGGTCTTCCTGCGGAGCACCTGCTGTATAAAGAAGCATTGAGCCACCTGTCTTGTCAGTCTGTGAGATAGAGTTGCGACAAAATGGTTACTGGAAAGCTGTCTGCTGCCACGACAACCCACCATGGATCCCTTTAGCAGTGTTTAGGAGCAAAGCCCAGTTACAAAGCAGTAAACAAACCCTCTGGGTCACTCTGATCTGCAATTGTGATGATAAGAATTACAATTTGGATTGACCAAACAGGATTAAATTAATTAATAAAATCTGTAGGTGGTTCTGTACCCTGGAAACTAAAAAGGCTTTGCATATAATTATAAATAAATGCTTTCCATTAAAAAAATTGCTGTCATGCATAATGACTAAAATGATTACAATTGTCTTTTGCACAGTGAGCATGTTAAGTAATGGAGCTGGTCATGAATATTAGGGCACATGTCAGGCCCCTTGCTTTCTCCCTCAGGACATTGTCTTTGAGGCATTTGGGATCAACCTCAGCAAGTTTGGAACATACAGCTGTCAGTGGCAAGCTGCTCCCATGGAGGAGGGAAACCTATTTCCCGTGATCTCTTTATCCAAGAAGCCAGTCTGCTCTTGTGATATTGGTTGTTGGGTTGCGTTCGGGAGAAGCTCTTGATAAGGAAAGTAAAAAGGATATGTAGCAATACATTAGGAAGAAGGTGGATGGCTAATGTTCATTTTGTACTTGATTGTATGAAATGAGAATATGATTTTGTATTATTTTCTTATTTGCAAAGCATAGGGTTATTTATTTCTTATCCACTTATTCAACAGTGTGAGCTTCAGTGACATTGTCATATAGTAGCAAAGTCATCCCATCTGATAACATGACAGTTACTGGATTGAAAGATTGATCATTTATTTGAAGATGAAGGGAGAAGGCATTGTGATGAGAAGACCCAGATAACTATGTACAATGTGTCAATACGTAGCACTTACAACACGGAAACATGATATTGGGCCTAAAACGTCTATGTTGCTATGCATCTGTCAGGTGAGCAGTAATACTAATCATGTGGGCGGCATGGTGGCACAGTGGTTAGCACTGCTGCCTCACAGCGCCAGAGACCCGGGTTCAGTTCCTGCCTCAGGCAACTGTCTGTGGAGTTTGCACATTCTCCCCGTGTCTGCGTGGATTTCCTCCGGGTGCTCCGGTTTCCTCCCACAGTCCAAAAATATGCAGGTTAGGTGGATTAGCCATGTTAAATTGCCCATAGTGTTAGGTGAAGGAGTAAATGTAGGGAAATGGGTGAGTTGCTCTTCGGAGGGTCGGTGTGGACTTGTTGGGCCGAAGGGCCTGTTTCCTCACTGTAAGTAATCTAATCTAATCAGGTTCACATATCCTGAAATTCCCTTTCTCTCACCCCCTAATCCAGTCTATTCTTAAATGTTCTGGTGAATGCTGCTTGTTTCACTACCTCCAGTTATGTATTCCATAGCCATGCAAATCTCTGAAATCTGTATCTGTCATCTTTGCAAAGAACCTTTTTCATGTTGAAATAATTTGATATTTAATAAAATATTCCAAATTGTACTATCACTCACATGAAAATAATGGGTCTGTAATCAACTGGTGGATCTTTCTCCTTTATTGAAAATGGTTGCTGTGTCGGTCACTTACCAGTCAACTGTCAATAAAACTCTGAACTCCATTTCCAGAGCCTTCACTATTTCTTGCCCATGGTTTTTACACCTCCTTCCCTATGCATAGCTTAACTGTTTCACACACAATCCCCTATGCAGGTTCTGGCAGTTACTTTCTATTTGCCTCTCTTAACATTTATAACAATTACCATTTTTATCTGACCTTTGATGATTCTGCTTTTACTGTGATATGTCTTGAATACTTTACTGTTTCTTTTTGCATGTTTTGGGATTCCCACCTGACAGCATCTTCTTGTTTTCTTACCTTTGTTTAATTTCCTTCCTCTATTTCTATTCTTTCTTGGACTTTTTGACATATCCAAATCCTCCAATTTTAGTTTGTTTCAAACTTCTAACATCCAGGGCTTTCTGAAGTTTCAGGTAGTTTTGTTTTTAATGGTATACCATCTTTCCTTGCAGACTTATTTCTTCTGAAGTCGTCCTTTCAATATCCACTTTAGTGGAGGCAGGTACCTTGTTAACTAGTGCTCCTCTCCTGCAGCTTAGCTGCTCTCAGTGAGGTTACTATTCGTGTGTGTGGGAGCTAGACTTTGCTAGTTACAAACCACCCATTGACATGATTATGATTTTTGAGGAGGTCAGATGGGAACCACATTTGGAAGGAATTGTGATGACTGGCAGTATGATTTACAGTAACACATGAGGTCCTTTTTCACATTGTGAGACACAGTTTTCATCTTCAGAAAATGGAAGCCCGTCTTTTTTGAATAATTGAGTGTGTAGAACTTTGTAAAACACAATAACTGAAACTATTGCACCTTAGATGCTGGGGTGCACCAACAGCCTCATAAAATTATTATTCCTTGCTATGAAGCCAAAACAAATTAATTCTGTAGCTCTCTGGTAAAGTGCATTAGCCATGGATGAATAGATGCCCAGATTGAAGGCTGGCAGACAGATTCATAGACCAGCTCATCACAGTGGCATCATGGGTCGGGTGGGGTCTGTGGGATAGTGGTAATGCAATTTTAGTCCAGAGGCTTGTCTAATGCTGTGGGGACATTGATTCAAATTACACCATGGAAACTAAACTCAACTCATAAGTCTGGAATAGAAAGCTATTTTCAGTAATACAGATTGTTCTGCTGTAATGTGCGTTTCATCAATGCGAATTTGCTGTAACGCGATTGACAAATTGGGGATGCTGTTTCTAAAGTGCAAACTTTTAAATGTGTATTGGCTGTAACGTGATTACTTTAAATACTGTTTCTAAAGCATGATTTTTCTATAATGTGAGGTTGCACAAGAAGGCAACCATCACATTATAAAAGAACTGGCTGTAGTAACCATTAAACTATCACTGATCTCTGCACTAAACCCATCCAATTCCCAAATCTCCTTCAGGGAAAGAAATCTGCCATCCTTACATGAACTACCCTACATTCGTTTCCAATTTCACAGTAAAGTGATTGGCTCTTCATACTCCTTGGAAGCTGCTTAGACATTAAGGGTGTTAGAGTTGGGCAACATATAGAACATAGAACATAGAAAAGTACAACACAGAGCAGGCCCTTTGGCCCACGATGTTGTGCCGAGGTTTAATCCTAATGTAAAATATAATAATTTAACCTACACACCCCTCAACTCACTGCTATCCACGTGCGTGTCCAGCAGTTGCTTAAATGCCCCGAAATACTCTGCTTCCACCACCACAACGAGCAACGCATTCCATGCATTCACAACTCTGCGTAACGAACCTACCTCTGACGTCTCCTTTATACCTTCCTCCTAATATCTTCAAACTATGACTCCTTGTACCAGTCAATCCTGCCCTGGGGAAAAGTCTCTGGCTATTGACTCTTATTATCTTGTATACCTCGATCAGGTCTCCTCTCTTCCTCCTCTCCAGAGAGAAAAGTCTGAGCTTATTCAACCTTTCTTCATAAGGCAAGCCCTCCAGTCCAGGCAGCATTCTGGTAAACCTTCTTTTCACCCTCTCCAAAGCCTCTGTATCTTTCCTATAGTAGGGCGACCAGAACTGGACACAATATTCCTCGTGTAGTCTCACCAGGGACTTGTAGAGCTGCAGCAAAACCTCTCGGCTCTTAAACTTGATACCCCTGTTAATGAACATTCAAAACACTGTTTGCTTTCTTAACAACTTTCTATCCACTTGAGTGGCAACTTTGAGGGATCTATGTACTTGCTCACCCAGATCCCTCTGTTCCTCCACGCTGCCAAGAATCCTGTCTTTAATCCTACATTCAGCATTCGTGATTGAACTTCCAAAATGCATCACTTTGCATTTATCCAGGTTAAACTCCATCTGCAATTTCTCAGCCCAGCTCTGCATCCTGTCTATGTCGCGCTGCAGCCTGCAGTAGATTAGATTAGATTACTTACAGTGTGGAAACAGGCCCTTCGGCCCAACAAGTCCACACCGACCCGCCGAAGCGCAACCCACCCATACCCCCACATTTACCCCCTTAACCTAACACTACGGGCAATTTAGCATGGCCAATTCACCTGACCTGCACATCTTTGGACTGTGGGAGGAAACCGGAGCACCCGG